>NC_137511.1:0-5000 GCF_041902795.1 Electrophorus electricus
CCCTAACCCTAACCCCCAAACCTAACCCTAACCCTAACCCATACCCCTAAACCCTAACCCTAACCCTAACCCTAACCCTAACCCTAACCCTAACCCTAACCTAACCCTAACCCTAACCCTAACCCTAACCCAACCTAACCCTAACCCTAACCCTAACCCTAACCCTAACCCTAACCCTAACCCTAACCCTAACCCTAACCCTAAACCCTAACCCTAACCCTAACCCTAACCCTAACCCTAACCCTACCCTAACCCTAACCCTAACCCTAACCCTAACCCTAACCCTAACCCTAACCCTAACCCTAACCCTAACCCTAACCCTAACCCTAACCCTAACCCTAACCCTAACCCTAACCCTAACCCTAACCCTAACCCTAACCCTAACCCTAACCCTAACCCTAACCCTAACCCTAACCTAACCCTAACCCTAACCCTAACCCTAACCCTAACCCTAACCCTAACCCTAACCCTAACCCTAACCCTAACCCTAACCCTAACCCTAACCCTAACCCTAACCCTAACCCTAACCCTAACCCTAACCCTAACCCTAACCCTAACCCTAACCCTAACCCTAACCCTAACCCTAACCCTAACCCTAACCCTAACCCTAACCCTAACCCTAACCCTAACCCTAACCCTAACCCTAACCCTAACCCTAACCCTAACCCTAACCCTAACCCTAACCCTAACCCTAACCCTAACCCTAACCCTAACCCTAACCCTAACCCTAACCCTAACCCCTAACCCTAACCCTAACCCTAACCCTAACCCTAACCCCTAACCCTAACCCTAACCCTAACCCTAACCCTAACCCTAACCCTAACCCTAACCCTAACCCTAACCCTAACCCTAACCCTAACCCTAACCCTAACCCTAACCCTAACCCTAACCCTAACCCTAACCCTAACCCTAACCCTAACCCTAACCCTAACCCTAACCCTAACCCTAACCCTAACCCTAACCCTAACCCTAACCCTAACCCTAACCCTAACCCTAACCCTAACCCTAACCCTAACCCTAACCCTAACCCTAACCCTAACCCTAACCCTAACCCTAACCCTAACCCTAACCCTAACCCTAACCCTAACCCTAACCCTAACCCTAACCCTAACCCTAACCCTAACCCTAACCCTAACCCTAACCCTAACCCTAACCCTAACCCTAACCCTAACCCTAACCCTAACCCTAACCCTAACCCTAACCCTAACCCTAACCCTAACCCTAACCCTAACCCTAACCCTAACCCTAACCCTAACCCTAACCCTAACCCTAACCCTAACCCTAACCCTAACCCTAACCCTAACCCTAACCCTAACCCTAACCCTAACCCTAACCCTAACCCTAACCCTAACCCTAACCCTAACCCTAACCCTAACCCTAACCCTAACCCTAACCCTAACCCTAACCCTAACCCTAACCCTAACCCTAACCCTAACCCTAACCCTAACCCTAACCCTAACCCTAACCCTAACCCTAACCCTAACCCTAACCCTAACCCTAACCCTAACCCTAACCCTAACCCTAACCCTAACCCTAACCCTAACCCTAACCCTAACCCTAACCCTAACCCTAACCCTAACCCTAACCCTAACCCTAACCCTAACCCTAACCCTAACCCTAACCCTAACCCTAACCCTAACCCTAACCCTAACCCTAACCCTAACCCTAACCCTAACCCTAACCCTAACCCTAACCCTAACCCTAACCCTAACCCTAACCCTAACCCTAACCCTAACCCTAACCCTAACCCTAACCCTAACCCTAACCCTAACCCTAACCCTAACCCTAACCCTAACCCTAACCCTAACCCTAACCCTAACCCTAACCCTAACCCTAACCCTAACCCTAACCCTAACCCTAACCCTAACCCTAACCCTAACCCTAACCCTAACCCTAACCCTAACCCTAACCCTAACCCTAACCCTAACCCTAACCCTAACCCTAACCCTAACCCTAACCCTAACCCTAACCCTAACCCTAACCCTAACCCTAACCCTAACCCTAACCCTAACCCTAACCCTAACCCTAACCCTAACCCTAACCCTAACCCTAACCCTAACCCTAACCCTAACCCTAACCCTAACCCTAACCCTAACCCTAACCCTAACCCTAACCCTAACCCTAACCCTAACCCTAACCCTAACCCTAACCCTAACCCTAACCCTAACCCTAACCCTAACCCTAACCCTAACCCTAACCCTAACCCTAACCCTAACCCTAACCCTAACCTAACCCTAACCTAACCCTAACCCTAACCCTAACCCTAACCCTAACCCTAACCCTAACCCTAACCCTAACCCTAACCCTAACCCTAACCCTAACCCTAACCCTAACCCTAACCCTAACCCTAACCCTAACCCTAACCCTAACCCTAACCCTAACCCTAACCCTAACCCTAACCCTAACCCTAACCCTAACCCTAACCCTAACCCTAACCTAACCCTACCCTAACCCTAACCCTAACCCTAACCCTAACCCTAACCCTAACCCTAACCCTAACCCTAACCCTAACCCTAACCCTAACCCTAACCCTAACCCTAACCCTAACCCTAACCCTAACCCTAACCCTAACCCTAACCCTAACCCTAACCCTAACCCTAACCCTAACCCTAACCCTAACCCTAACCCTAACCCTAACCCTAACCCTAACCTAACCTAACCCTAACCCTAACCCTAACCCTAACCCTAACCCTAACCCTAACCCTAACCCTAACCCTAACCCTAACCCTAACCCTAACCCTAACCCTAACCCTAACCCTAACCCTAACCCTAACCCTAACCCTAACCCTAACCCTAACCCTAACCCTAACCCTAACCCTAACCCTAACCCTAACCCTAACCCTAACCCTAACCCTAACCCTAACCCTAACCCTAACCCTAACCCTAACCCTAACCCTAACCCTAACCCTAACCCTAACCCTAACCCTAACCCTAACCCTAACCCTAACCCTAACCCTAACCCTAACCCTAACCCTAACCCTAACCCTACCCTAACCCTAACCCTAACCCTAACCCTAACCCTAACCCTAACCCTAACCCTAACCCTAACCCTAACCTAACCCTAACCCTAACCCTAACCCTAACCCTAACCCTAACCTAACCCTAACCCTAACCCTAACCCTAACCCTAACCCTACCCTAACCCTAACCCTAACCCTAACCCTAACCCTAACCCTAACCCTAACCCTAACCCTAACCCTAACCCTAACCCTAACCCTAACCCTAACCCTAACCCTAACCCTAACCCTAACCCTAACCCTAACCCTAACCTTAACCCTAACCCTAACCCTAACCCTAACCCTAACCCTAACCCTAACCCTAACCCTAACCCTAACCCTAACCCTAACCCTAACCCTAACCCTAACCCTAACCCTAACCCTAACCCTAACCCTAACCCTAACCCTAACCCTAACCCTAACCCTAACCCTAACCCTAACCCTAACCCTAACCCTAACCCTAACCCTAACCCTAACCCTAACCCTAACCCTAACCCTAACCCTAACCCTAACCCTAACCCTAACCCAACCTAACCCTAACCCTAACCCTAACCCTAACCCTAACCCTAACCCTAACCCTAACCCTAACCCTAACCCTAACCCTAACCCCTAACCCTAACCCTAACCCTAACCCTAACCCTAACCCTAACCCTAACCCTAACCCTAACCCTAACCCTAACCCTAACCCTAACCCTAACCCTAACCCTAACCCTAACCCTAACCCTAACCCTAACCCTAACCCTAACCCTAACCCTAACCCTAACCCTAACCCTAACCCTAACCCTAACCCTAACCCTAACCCTAACCCTAACCCTAACCCTAACCCTAACCCTAACCCTAACCCTAACCCTAACCCCTAACCCTAACCCTAACCCTAACCCTAACCCTAACCCTAACCCTAACCCTAACCCTAACCCTAACCCTAACCCTAACCCTAACCTAACCCTAACCCTAACCCTAACCCTAACCCTAACCCTAACCCTAACCCTAACCCTAACCCTAACCCTAACCCTAACCCTAACCCTAACCCTAACCCTAACCTAACCTAACCCTAACCCTAACCCTAACCCTAACCCTAACCCTAACCCTAACCCTAACCCTAACCCTAACCCTAACCCTAACCCTAACCCTAACCCTAACCCTAACCCTAACCCTAACCCTAACCCTAACCCTAACCCTAACCCTAACCCTAACCCCTAACCCTAACCCTAACCCTAACCCTAACCCTAACCCTAACCCTAACCCTAACCCTAACCCTAACCCTAACCCTAACCCTAACCCTAACCCTAACCCTAACCCTAACCCTAACCTAACCCTAACCCTAACCCTAACCCTAACCCTAACCCTAACCCTAACCCTAACCCTAACCCTAACCTAACCCTAACCCTAACCCTAACCCTAACCCTAACCCTAACCCTAACCCTAACCCTAACCCTAACCCTAACCCTAACCCTAACCCTAACCCTAACCCTAACCCTAACCCTAACCCTAACCCTAACCCTAACCCTAACCCTAACCCTAACCCTAACCCTAACCCTAACCCTAACCCTAACCCTAACCCTAACCCTAACCCTAACCCTAACCCTAACCTAACCCTAACCCTAACCCTAACCCTAACCCTAACCCTAACCCTAACCCTAACCCTAACCCTAACCCTAACCCTAACCCTAACCCTAACCCTAACCCTAACCCTAACCCTAACCCTAACCCTAACCCTAACCCTAACCCTAACCCTAACCCTAACCCTAACCCTAACCCTAACCCTAACCCTAACCCTAACCCTAACCCTAACCCTAACCCTAACCCTAACCCTACCCTAACCCTAACCCTAACCCTAACCCTAACCCTAACCCTAACCCTAACCCTAACCCTAAACCCTAACCCTAACCCTAACCCTAACCCTAACCCTAACCCTAACCCTAACCCTAACCCTAACCCTAACCCTAACCCTAACCCTAACCCTAACCCTAACCCTAACCTAACCCTAACCCTAACCCTAACCCTA
>NC_137511.1:10000-120000 GCF_041902795.1 Electrophorus electricus
TGTCTGTGTGTGTGTCTCTGTCTGTCTGTATTCTGGGCCTGCTGCCTGATAACTGGCTGGCTCAGGGAATGAGGGATAGAGTGACAGAGTGAAAGAATGATGGATGGATGAAAGGAGGAGTGCAGGCTAGTACTATGGGGCTGTGACGATGTCCCACTCAGCATATGGTGACCCTTCTCCTCTGTATAGCCATTTCTCTCATTCCTCTCTCTCACCCTCTTTCTCTCTCTCTTCCTCCCTTCCTCTCCCTCTCACCCTCTCTTCCTCTCTCTCTCTCTCTCTCTCTCTCTCTCTCCCCCCCCGCTCACTATTTCTCTCTCTCTCTCTCTCTCTCTCATGTGTATTGACATGCAGATGTTAGGACAGGCAGATGTTTGCTCTGCAGGGCTTTATGGCCAAGCCTTTAAGTTCAGACCAACCCTAACCCTAACTAACCCTTACCCTAACTAACCCTTACCCTAACTAACCTTAACGAACCCTAACTAACCCTTACCATAACTAACCCTAACTAACCCTAACCAACCCTAACCCAAACTAACTCTAACCCTAACTCTAACTAACCTTCACCAACCCTAACTAACGCTAACACTAACCAACCCTAACTAACTCTAACCATATGAAACTCAAGGATTGATTAGCCACATGATAACCCTAACTAACCAACCCTAACCCTAACTAATCCTAACCCGTACCCTAACTAACCTTAACTAACCATATGAAACTCAGGGAATGATTAGCCACACAATAACCCTAACTAACTCTAACTCTAACTAACCCTAACCTTGATCCTAACCTAACCCTAACTTTAATCTAACCCTAACCCTGACAAATCCTAACCAACCCTAACCCCTAACCCTAACTCTATCCCCTAATCCTAACCCTAACCCCTAACCAACTCTAACCCTAACTCTATCCCCTAATCCTAACCCTAATGCCTAACTAACTCTAACTCTTACCCTAACCCTAACCCTATCCCCTAATCCTAATCCTAATGCCTAACTAACTCTAACCCTAACCCTAACTCTATCCCCTAATCCTAACCCTAACCCCTAACCAACTCTAACCCTAACCCTATCCCCTAATCCTAACCCTAATGCCTAATTAACTCTAACCCTTACCCTAACCCTATCCCCTAATCTTAACCCTAATGCCTAACTAACTCTAACCCTTACCCTAACTCTATCCCCTAATCCTAACCCTAACCCTAACTAACTCTAACCCTTACCCTAACCCTAACCCTATCCCCTAATCCTAACCCCTAACCCTTAACCCTAACCCTAACCCTAACCCTAACCCTTACCTAACCCTAACCCTAACCCTAACCCAACCCTAACCCTAACCCTAACCTAACCCTAACCTAACCCTAACCCTAACATAAACCCTAACCCTAAACCCTAACCCTAACCCTAAACCCTAACCCTAACCCTAACCTAACCCTAACCCTAACCTAACCCTAACCCTAACCTTAACCTAACCCTAACCCTAACCCTAACCCTAACCTAACCCTAACCCTAACCCTATCCCTAACCTAACCCTAACCCTACTAACCCTAACCCTAACCCTAGGGGCGAGGGATCAAAAGGCTGAGGAGGAAGTTTTACTGTTGCCACTACTGTTGCTCTACACTCTGTTGCTGTTGCTCTACACTCTACACTAACCCTAACCCTAACCCTAACCCTAACCCTACTAACCCTACTAACCCTAACCCTAACCCTAACCGTAGGGGCGAGGGATCAAAAGGCTGAGGAGGAAGTTTTACTGTTGCCACTAATGTTGCTCTACACTGTTGTTATGACAACGATAGCGCGAAGTGCATGCGCACAGGAAAAATGTCACACAAAACTCAATCAGCCTGTGGCATTTAAGTTACAATCGTATACATATCCAATCTAGGACGACATACGAAAGTTTCTCAAATCGCATTTGAACAGACCAGATGTGTGTCCACGGATCCTTGAAAAATATAATTTCATTCACATTAACGTAAAAAGGATTTGAATCACTTCAGGTCGGTAATGTCATCATAGCCTGACCAATAGCTAGCTAGAAACTATGTAGAAGCTGCAACATGGTTAAGCTTATTTACATAAGGACCATAGACGTTTTATATGAGAGGGACTTCCGCCATTATTGCAAGGCGTACTTTTCCAGGACATAAATAGCGGCGTATATGCGTCATCATTCTTTAACGATAAAAGTAGAATAATGTTTTGACACACATACATACAATATCTTGATATATTAATATCAAAATCTGTTAAAGAAAGGGGACCAAAACTGTGGAACAATAGAACTGCTGCTAGCATGACGTCGTCATCTTTATCTACAAACTTTGAAAGAGTACATCAATAACACTCTAGGAAAACACTGACGGAGAACAGGACATTTAACATAGACGCTAAATCATAGAAGTGTCCCTAGTGGCTAGGAGCAGTTCATTGTCAGCGTTTTGGAAAAATGTTTTTCGTTTGCTGTTGTGTTGTTTTATTGTGCTAATGTTAATATTTAGTCCCGTGAGTTTTTGTTTTTTTTCCTAATCTCTTGTTTTCGCAGTTCACATGGGCCCGTGTGCAGATCGGGTCGCCAACGACGCTGTGTAGGTGGCAGTATACGCACAGTATTGTAGTATACTACTAACACAGAAGAAGACTGTTACTAATAAAGTAATCCGCTAGAAGCAACGTTTTTGTCCATGTTTCGGTGGAGATTGTTGTTTTAGTTCATGTTTCATTTGTGCTTTTAGTTATATCTTATTTTATTCTGCAAACTTCATAGACAGGTACGTTCATCGTTATGTATTTTTACGGTCTATGTAGCTATCATATTGAATGAGGATTTACAAACACTGCCTAGACATAAACCAGAGTTAATCTCAAATCTGCTGCTCGAACATTCTTAAAACGTCACATAGTAAAATCGATGTTGCGTCTTATATTATTGATTGCAAGGAGTATATCAAATAACGAAGAGTTATTAGACGATATTTTAACGTTTTGATGCTCTCCACGAACGTAGCTTGCTACCGTTTCAGCTGATTCATTCTTTTGAACATACTTCACTATTTCACATTTGAGGACAGGCTACAGGATCGTGGTTTACAAATATTATGCGTTACCATTTGTTATTTTCTGCTTCGGTCTTTCAGTTTAACAGATAGCAATTAACATAACATAGGGCACATATTCATATGTTGAGCTATTCAATAGGCAGATCAGTTTACCTAGCCAGCACTCAAACGTTTTATGCACATTTCTGTTCTGTTTCCTGGACAAAAATATGTGAAACAAGATCACCATATGACTTTAGCTATTTAACAGGGGTATTAAAGTTAAAATATTTGTGACTCTGGCAGTTTAATCCCACAAATCTTAACACAAATATTTTTGTATAGCCTGCATTGACCCACATCCCTATGAACTGCCCCTTCAGTAGTAAATGCCTATGACTAGAACACATTCAACCAAATTAATGGCATAGCAACATTTATTTTCCAAGTCAAGGCTTTATTTTCATATACTTGCTATTCTTCACTGTCAAGATAATGGGTCAAGTGATGCTGCGTTGTAGGCTACACTAAAGTTGCAGAGGATGTGTCACTTTTGCAATTTTCAGGTCAGGTCAAGTTTTGTCATTTGTATAAACATACAGGACATTCATACATTTGAAATGTTTGTGGTGAGGCTCGGGTAACTCCCCTACATCAACACCGGCACTGATGTATGCAACTAATGATGAGATAACAACAATATATTAAATATACAGAATATACAACAGCAGAGTAACAAAATAACAATGTGACTTCAGGAGGGTCCTAAGGAGGAGCCTCCTGCTGTTTGAATATATTAGCCAAGGGTAATCTATAAATAAACTACACTGTATATTAATAATGACTATGTGGAAATGTTCAAGTAGTGGTGTACTACTATCTTGATAGCAATGGTGATAATGCCACAGTGAACTGATACTGGGAAAGACAAACTGTTTCACATACTGTTTAAAAGCCTTATAGCCAAAAGGTAGAAACTGTTCTGGCCTGTATGCTGTGGGACCTCTTGCCAGATGGCAGTACTGTGAGCTGTCCATGTGCTGGATGGCTACTGTCTAGCTGGATCTCTTTTATTTTTCTCAAGCAATAGGACTGATGGATATCCTGTAAGGCTGGGAGTTTATTGCCTATGATGGATTCTATAGTCCTCACTACTCTCTGGAGGACCTTGCAGTGGCTTATACACTATATTGCCAAAAGTATTTGCTAACCCATCCAAATAACTGAATTCAGGTGTTCAATTGTTCAATTCAATTGTTCAGGTGTTCAATTCAATTACTTTAATGGCCACAGGTGTATAAAACCAAGCACCTAGGCATACAGACTGCTTCTACAAACATTTGTGAAAGAATGGGTTGCTCTCAGGAGCTCAGTGAATTCCAGCATGGTACCAGGATTGGACATGTTGCACAGATGGCATCCTGTCATGAAATTTCCTTGCTACTAAATATTCCACAGTCAACTGTCAGTGGCATTATAACAAGGTGGAAGCGATTGGGAATGACAGCAACTCAGCCACGAAGTGGTAGGCCATGTAAAACGACAGAGCAGGGTCAGTGGATGCTGAGGCGCATAGTGCACAGAGGTCGCCAACTTTCTGCAGTCAATTGCTACAGACCACCAAACTTCATGTGGCCTTCAGATTAGCTCAAGAACAGTGCCTAGAGAGCTTCATGGAATGGGTTTCCATGACAAAGCAGCTGCATTCAAGCCTTACATCACCAAGCACAATGGTGTAAAGCACGCTGCCACTGGACTCTAGAGCAGTGGAGACATGTTCTCTGGTGTGACGAATCACGCTTCTCCATCTGGCAATCCGATAGACAAGTCTGGGTTTGGCAGTTGCCAGGGAAATGGTACTTTGTGCCAAGTGTACAGTTTATTGGAGGGGGGAATATGGTGCGGGATTGTTTTTCAGAGGTTGGGCTTGGTCCCTTAGTTCCAGTGAAAGGAACTGTAAATGCTGTAAAGGAACTGTAAATCAAGAGATTTTGGACAATTTCATGCTCCCAACTTTGTGGAACAGTTTGGGGATGGCCCCTTCCTGTTCCAACATGACTGCACAGCAGCACACAAAGCAAAGTCCAAAATCACTTATCCATGTCTTAATGGTGTGGAAGAACTTGACTGCTCTGCACAGAGTCATGATCTCAACCTGATAGAACACCTTTGGGATGAGTTAGAATGGAGACTGCGAGCCAGGCCTTCTCATCCAACATCAGTGTCTGATGTCAATGTGCTGCTGGAAGAATGGTCAAAAATTCCCATAAACACACTCCTAAACCACGTGGAAAGCCTCCCCAGAAGAGGCGAAACTCTTATAGCTGCAAAGGGTGGGCCGACATCATACATCACCTGTGTATTAAAATTGGGATGTCACTCAAGTTCATATTGGTGCGAAAGCAGTTGAGCGAATTCTTTTGGCAATATAGTGTATATTATATAATCCCAGGTTCCCTCCCATGTGATTTAGACACATAGTTTCTTTCTTGCAGACTGAGGTTACCCCTGTCTTCTGTCTTTTATGAAATCTTATCCTGACCCTGCTACAGTCTGGTCCACTGCAAGACTATAGCCCAGATCCAGATAGGAACATAGACCAGGCCAGTTTCCAGTGACTGAGTGACTCACCCTGGACAAGTCATGAGACTTTATTTTGACCTATTTGGTATTACAGACATCCTGCTGTACTGCACAATGATGCAGATGAACATTCCTTCTACCTTGCTAACCTAGTTACTTATCACTAAATGTTCAAACTATTATCATTTTCTTACATGCATGTTTCAAAAAGCCAGTAAATGCTTTCTTTTACTGAAAATGGACATTTTTCAAATGCATTTAGTTTCTGCAAATAAAAGGCATGTTTTAATCTCCTTGTCATGACTTATGAAATAATGATGTTTTTACATAATTGACAACCTTTTATTACAAAATAACATGTTTCATGTTCTCTTTAATTTATAGCATATTTGAAGATGTATGCTACTATCTTTATTTAGTTTTGTAGGGTTTGTATCTGAATTTTACAATTCTAAGATTAGAACCTGTACCTGAACTAGATAAAGTTCTGTATTTTATAGTTTTGTTTAAATGCATGTTCTTAGGACAATTATTAATTTAATTCAAATGGGTCAAACACTATATATAAAATTGACTACTCATCACTAAGTTTATATAACAAGCACTTTCCAGTGATGATTGCTCAAATTGGCTTGTAAGCTTTAAATAAACAATTTAAAATTGCATAGCATGGACAGAGATAATCATAGCACACTACCTGTCTCTTATGAGAAAATTAATGTTGTTTGTTTCATCTCTGGTGGTTTTAATTTTGTGGCTGCTCGGTATAACATTAACTGCATTAATGAGAGAAGCCTATTCGTGCTACAGTAAGACCTCTCAGCTAAATGGGACTTCTTAACATAGCACTTTTGCAAAGGAAATAAACTAAATCTATCTTAGCTGGCTAAAGCTCATTTTAAACTAATAATTTGAAATTGGCTAGCTAATGTTATTTCTCTGATTAACCTTAAATTTAATAAATAGCCATGATGGTTACACCAAAAATGTGACAATGTCTTACTGATAAATATTTTACTTTTTTTCCATTGTAGAAAGTACACTAGGTAGCCAGCTAGCTAGCTACTGTCAGAAAAATTACAAGCATGCTAAACTCAATATAATGTCAACAATTGTACTAATTGTAATAAAGGCACTTAAGAAACCATTTTTGATTGGTGTAAAGATGGGAGCTTTGCCACAAACATTCCAGTGTTCTGCATGAAATTTGAGAGATTTGTGGAGTGGAGAGCAAACGTAGCTTGTGAGCACATATGAGTTTTAAATGTAGAGGGTGCTGTTGAATAGAGAGCTGTTGATTTTTGAATAGAAGTGACATAGTTGAGCTGGATTTCAGGTTTTGACTGAAAGCAGTGTTTTACTGACCCTATCTGAAGGTTTTTACCTGTGCGTTCAATGTTAATAAGTGCATTTAAGATCATTAGCTGTGTGTGCAGTCGAGGGTCTTTTTTGTTGTTGTTGGATTTAGACAGTTTATCATACAGAATGTGGTGATCAGATACAGGTGGGATGGTCTTTTGGATTGTGATTGGGACTTTCTAACTCAACCAGGGAAGTGGCAGTTTAGTTTTCCCTCCATTGCTGCATTGACTCAGCTAACCTTCCTTTGTGAGACTGGAAAAAAATGCAGAGGGTATGTGCAGATTCCCATGTGTGCATTTGATCCGATGGACTAAAAATGTGCTGGTATGCAGACAAAACACTACATGGTGTGTCAAAAAGGTTCAAATCATTTCAACTTTTGCTGCAATGGATTCTGATATAGAGGTACATCAACCAATGGGGAAAAAGGATGGGTGCACTTAAGGAAAGGTCTGATGGTATATTCCCTGTTCTATATGACTCCAAATTGCCATAATATAAAGATTCTTTGAGTCTTCCCACAGCCTGGCAAGGTGTGTCTCTATATAGTGCTTTGTCAGGTTAATCTTGAACCAGTCTAGCCGGGTTTTTGGTAGAGATGCAGTTGGACAATGATTAACTCAAATGTTATCTAGAAATAGTTAGCTGCAATTTACTTGACTGTCCAGCCACATTTTGTTGAACTAAATTTAATTAATTATATGTACCCACAGCTGTGACTTCTTTTCCTTCATGTTTCTCTCCTTAACTCTGTGTGGCTATCGCCAGAAAGTGTTTTTTTTTTTTGTTTTTTTGTTTGTTTTTTTTTTGTTGTTGTTGCAATGGTTCATATTTTTGCTTAATATTTGTGTGGTTCCTGCTTAGTTTTGTATAAAACAATCTCCATTAATGCATTTCCTTCAGAGTCATTTACCTTGTATATAAGCTTTGGTTGTGCATTACATTTAGAGATCACATTTGTGCACATAATTTCATTCGTACCTTCCTTAATTGAGCCATTATTATTAGACATCTCTGCGTCTTCCATTTCCCACTGGACGATTGATACCTCCCAAGTTAGTGTTGAAGATTACATTGCAATTACATTGCAGCATGTCTATACAAAACAAACAAAACTCTGATTTTCTCACTTTGTTTAGCTACTCGATCAGTTGACCACATTTTTCAATTGTGGGTTTTGAATTAATGGTAGCCATCTTGCTAAAAATATCCTGCCAGTAATAGAGTGTACACAAGTCACTTTATGGTCAAATACTTATAAATTACAACATTATCATGTTTAACACACACTCTTTGTCATGTTTGAGGAGGCTAAAGGAAGGAGGAAGCGCTCACGTCCTATTTGGGACATGTTTTTTCCCTACATATTAGCTACATACTTTCTGGTCTTTGGTCAGTATTTTCCCTGCTCTGTTTTTCTCTCAATAATTCTGATGGTGATCAGCCAGTTGATTTAATCCATAAGGTATTAGCACTGAAGGTGCAGTCAAGGTGAGGTAATGAGCTAGAGCAAAACATTTATCATTATAAAAGTTAGTCAAAGCAAAAGGTTTATCACATTACACAGATGACGTACTGATATAGTTTATGGGTCAAAGATTCATTTGCAAGCTTCTTTTTTTATATTGATTACACTGTGCCTAGCACATCTTAAATTGCATGACAATGAATTCTAATGTACTGATTACTGATGTACAGAGGAGGTCATAAAAAGTGTGTGTGGGGGGGGTGTTTTTGGAGCATCGTGGTTTCAAAAAGGTGCCAACTGATGATTTGAAATATTAGATGCTGTAGGCCAAAAACAGTAATAGTTCAATTTGGGTGGATTACAATAAAATAAACAAAAAATAAATAAATAAAAAACCATCATAATCTGCCTTAGTTATAATGGCAGGAAAACCCTGGTCTGCCTCTAGAATTTGCTTAAATGCAATTTCTTCAGTATTTTTAAATCCATTGAATATTTACTTTTTCAATCCAGTAGACTTATTTCAGTAGACAGTTCTTAAAAATATGTATTGCACATAATGCATATCCTACTTTGTAGTATTGCATATCGAAACACTTTGCAATATTTTCTTGCTTATTCAAACTTTTTTAATCACTGCAACATTTTTCCCTTTTTGTCTCACTTTTTTTCCCCCCCTCTTTCTTTAAAATAAGAGATGAGTGAGGTGGAATTGTCCTGCCTAGCTTATGTGAAGATGTACCTGCATGCCAGCCTGTTTCCGCGCTCCAGTGTGAATGGGCTACTGTTATCTTCAAGTCTGGAAGAAGGATCTGTGTGTGTTACTGACTGTGTGCCTCTGCTGCATTCCCATCTCCCGTTGGCTATGATCAGTCAGCTAGCTCTTACACAGGTATGCAGGTCTCATGCATGAACACTCACCATTTTGAACATAAAATTATGTAGATTCAAAGTGGTTGTTTTGTATTTACATTTACGGCATTCAGTAGACACTTTTATCCAGAGCGACTTACAAAAGTGTTCTGCCAGCTTTTACCTTTATTCAAACACAACACAGCAGCATTTGTCATTTTTTTCCAGACAGTACATATTTGTTATTTTATATACATCAACCAATCAGAAGTAAGAACATGTTTTCCAGAAGATATATGAAGCTGTTTGTCATAAACCACGGGGTTTCATGTGAGATGCATAGATGTAAAATAAATCTGAAGGGGAAACTGACAGGTAGTTTAACTAAAGATAATCGAATGTAATTATTATAGGGTTAGGGTTAGCTATTATAGCTAACATAACTTTAACTCTAATATGGCTATTATCTGATGAGTCTTTCTTACTTTCATTAGCTAGCCTGCTTTGCTGTTTGTCATCGTAAAAAATCTTCTGATATAAATGACCAAAACTCCCCTTATAATAATGAATTGCAACAGAATTGAAGATGTGTAATTTTCATTTGTTGCTATGTGCAAATCTGAAGTTTAGGTAACTGTTTATATATGATACACAAGCTTATTTTATGTTTCCAGAAACTCCTCCAGGCCAAAGCAATGAGACAAACATTCTGAAATAAGTACAGGTGTCTGCAGCAACGGCACCATTTAACCAAGTAAACACTTCTACACAACAAAGCACATGCATTTACCTAGGCTGAAATGGTCTGCCTTCTGAAGCAAGATCATATTTGTTTTTTGCTGTTTAAAATAAACATAGTGTAGCATTTTAAAAAGCTGAATTTGGTTGATTATTCTAATAAGAATGGGGGGGAAAAGTGTGATTTTTTTTTTATGAAGGAACTAAAAATTTGAATAAAAAGACAACTGCTGCACCATTTAAGGTGGCACACAAAAAATGTGCAAGAAGCAGTGACAACCTTGTGCTTTGTTCAACTTTGGAAAAGCTGTCAAATGTTTGAAAATGTTCCCATAGATATAAATACCTAATTAAAGCCTAAATTGATTGATTGTTTTCAAATAAATCTGACCGGAATTCTTATTTTATTTTTCAGTCTGTAATGGCAGGCTTTTCACTGTATTTGCCTTAGTGTATATGACTTACTGGGCAGTGTTCATAAACATCATGCACATGCATTTCTAGTTAATAGGTTTTTTTTAACTTCTCTGTACCCATTTTTTCCACACTGTTAAAATCATAAAATGTCTTATTGGAGAGGATTCAGATCACATTTTGTTTTCTGAACTGTCACCTTTTTCACTCCCTCAAGTTTGCTTAAAATGCATAGGAGATACTCAACATTTTTTTCAAATGTATTTGTATGGAACTTTTTGTAACAGGTAAAATGTACATCTTTAATCAATAGTTGATGTGAAATTTAATAATGTTATAATGTCAGCTGCTATGTTTCCTCCATTACTGCTTGTTTATTCTGTAAAAGTTTTGTGAGCCAACTTAGATCTTGTTTCAGCAAATCTTTGGATCACCTGCATGAATATGGCTCAGCATGAATAGAAATAAATGTACATACAGTGTATAAAAATAAATAAAGCACTGTCCACTTATTTTTGAATCCGCTATGTACAGCAACATGGGTAGACAAATAGCTCCTCTCTTACCTTGGATTCTAACTAGAAGACATCAGATAACACAACCAACTCACATGTGTATGACAGTGACTGCCCATTTTATAATAGATGACTGGAAACTGAAGTCATTTCTTTTATACACAGAAGATGAGGCACACTGGAACGATCTTTGCTCAAAAATTGAGTGAAGTCATGTAGGATTGGGGGGGGGAGTAAATATGTGAGCAATCACACAGTAAAAAATGTTGGAATTTTGTAGAGGGCAACAATGGGGTACATGAACATTTAATGTGGTTATTTCATTTTGCTGTTCAACCAAAAATATGTGTAATGCAATAACAAGCAGTAGTTGGACATGTTCAGTGCATGAGACATGTTCTGAGTGATTCTTGAAAAGGTGCTGCATGATTCCATGGAAACATGCCCATTTACCCTGAGCATAGCAGTGGAAAACTTGAAAGGAGCAAGTTTGTAGTTGTTTTTAACAAGCAAAAGTCAAAATAAAAATGACTGTAAATTGAAAAATCACATTATGGTTTTACACATTCTGCTTTCTGGAGGCTTCTCTGCATAGTTGTTCATGGTTGTACAACAGCCATTGAACTGAATCTGGTTTTATGTCAGTTTATCCAGATGTGCAACATTTTTGACATTTAAAATACAAGGAGCTACTGTTGGTAAATATGAATCATTTTCAGTGCAGAGATGGCATGATATACTTATTTAAAACTGATGACATAGCTTATGAAATAGTTGTGTATACCTGAATGAAAAATATCTTTGTGTAATGTTAATCCGTACCCATGACTATTACAATAAGAATATACATTTCTACATATGAATATATGTATGTATGTATGTATGTATGTATATGATATAAAAGGTTGATGAAGCACCTTTGAAATGGTGTACCAAAATGTATATAAATTCTTTAAACTCTACCATCAAAATTGATGCTGATGATGAATCTTTTTCTTCTGTAGGTGGATGTATGGTGTTCACAAACACAGCAAAGGATTGTGGGATACTATCAAGCCAATGCCTGTTTATCAAATAGCAGGTGCTTCATTGTCATTCTCTCATTGTTTGTTTATTGTTTCATTTTAGCCTCCACAAGGAGTTTTTATCCTGTTCCTTTATGCTGTCAAAACCCAGTTATTTTACTTATTTCAAAATTAAATTCATTTTAGTTCATTAAGGTATGTCCCTGACATGAAGTCACAAGTGCACATATCAGAAGTTACATGTCCACATTTTCTCGGCCTGCTTAACACTCATTCAGGTCACTGCCTATAGAGGTGATGTTTTTACTCACTTTTTTAGTTCACAGTGGGTCATACAGCATCCTAAAACGCATCCACTAGTCATTGAGAACTTTATTAAGACCTGGATGTGGCTTGAGGAGGTGGAGAGATGTTTATGGATATGTATTTATAAAGGCTATTTGGGTTGCTGTTGACTTCAGTATTTGTTAACAATGTTAGCAGTTAGCATCTGTTATTCTAAACTAAAGAAGCAAAATATGGACTTCAGACATGTTTTATTGGATCTGCTGCCTCTGGGGTAAGAGAAAAATGACAAATTTGATTTTTCTTTTTAAAAAAAAAACAACAACAAAAAAAAACTTGTGCTGTCTTTACTTGTCCTGAACCTAATCTGGAGAAGAGAGAAATCTCTCCTCAAAAATGTCACATTGCCATCTATAGTTAACATCACACTTGCTGTTATGGCAGCAGACAGCTACCTTTTAGCTAGTGCCTTTAAGCACAGTTAAAATACCTGTGTGGTTGTATTTCACCAAAAAATATTGACACAGGGAATATTGCATGTAAAGGGATGAACAAGTCAAATGTAATAGAAAAAAATAAAAATAAAAAAATATATATATATATATATATATATATATATATATATATATATATATATATATATATATAATGTATGTGTGTGTGTGTGTTAGGTGGACACTGGTTCATTTTGAAGTTTACAATGTCTTACAAATAAGACATTCTTTCTTAATTTTTTTAAATTGTTTTTTTTTTTAATTGTTTTTTATTATTATCTGGGTCTAGGTTTCTTCCTTACGCCATTTCAGTGAGTTTTTTTTCTTGCTAGTCTTGTTCATTAGGAGTCAACAGAAATTTCTATAAAACTGCTTTGTGACAATGTTGTAAAAGGCATTTCAAAATAATATTAATAATACATTTAAAAACTTCAATTATTATTATTATTCTCTATCTGTATCACACTGTGCAAAGTATGTACTTTAGACAAAGTGCTTTTATTCATTTTTCCAATAAAACACTTGCACTTTATCTCTCTTTCATCTCTCTTTCCCCTGTTTTTACTGAACAGCCCTACTCCAGTTGCTTTCAAAATGGCAGAGAAGATTGTGGAGCACTACAGTAATGCAGTTTTACTAATGGTAACTTTTAATATTAAAGTTTTTTACTTGTAATATTTAGTGAATTTTGGCAAACACTGTGAAATTTAACAACACTGGGCTTCATTACTGATTCATAACATACATAGCATAGGGATTCTGAGACATGACATTGCATGCACAATCAATTTATAATGTAATAAACATCATATATGGATTTAAATTATAACCTAAGTAAAATTAATAAAGTACCTAGCAAAGACTACAAGTGGTAGGTTAATTCAACAGATCTCATTTAATAACACTGGGTAATAATTGTAACATTTTGTCCATTTTCTTAGTCATTTTGGGCTGAAATCAAATCTATATATTTATTCATAAATAAGGCTGTTAAAATATTAACAGTACAAACTTGCTGAAGTAAAGCGATGACACTCAGTGGAGGAACATCTTGATGAATATAACAGTAAAAATACTCTTAAAATTTACAATTTATTCCAAAAAGATACTTAAATAAATGTAGCATGTTACTACCCACTTCTTCTCAGTGCACACCCCATGCAAGCAGCAAGAGTGGTTTATATAGTTCCTTGCTTACACCGTTGTACATGATTAGTGAGTACAACTGTATTCATGTGTTCTCTTAGCTTTCTTTGTTACATCTGTAGTTTTCAGTACATGGAAGATGCTCTTATTTAGAGTGACTTACAAGACTGCTTTGTCATTTACTGATCGAATGTATGAGTAGGATTAAAGCAGATATCATGTTTATTTGAGTATAAAGATACAATGATAAGATCACTTCTTCATGAGAATGTACTGGGGCTTTCCTCTGTATAATTAACCCAATCAGTTCTATCGTGATACTTTCCTCAGGACTTGCATGTAGCCTTTTCCATAATAAGCTTGGTCTATGCCATTACAGCACGGTCAAAGACCCATCCATTACTGGTCCTGTTCATTTTTTAGTACTTCTTAGTAGATTAAGTCTTTACACATGGAGAAAAAAGGCACAGAATGAGTACTCCCATTATTTCTTAAAAACATAAAACAACATTGTTCTTATGTTTATTTGTAAGCAAATTGGTATGTATTTCATTCTTTGATGAGTATACATTGATAAATGCATAATACCAAGTTGAATGCCTGTTGCTTGGCAGTTCAAGAACTATCAAAATCAGCATTTTTATTTTTTTGAGAAGATAGAGCAATGAAGGGAAAATGAATAAACAGAAATGGATGGCATAACAGAATTTAGCTTTTAGAGCCATTAAATGTTTTGAACATTCCTAGTAGGCTATTACAATTGTGGCCAATTCTGACTTGGTAAATTTCTCTAGAAAGGTGTGTTTCACATTAAAACGCTCAATTATTTTGTTTACATTGGTAACACTGAATAATTATTATTTTTTTTTTTGCAAAATGACTGTTCCCCTTCGCTAGCTTTAGAAAATATACCGATTATAGAGTATGAAGGAAATGAAAATGGGTTAAAAGGATAAAAATAATTGATAAACTTTTCACAGTGGCAACATAAACTTGGAACTAAAGACCACTGTAACAGATTGAAAACTATGACTATATATGTCAAATCAATTTATTTCTATAGTGCTTTTTACAACAGATGTCATCACAAAGCAGCTTTACAAATGTCTAAGTCCAAGCCACCAGTGAACAAGCCAAGAGCGACAGTGGCAAGGAAAACCTCCCTGAAGCACGAGAAAGAAGCTTTGTGAGATACCATGTGCAGATATATACTTTGTGTCATAAATCAAACATTTACATTAAGTTTGTAAATGTACCTTCAAGGTAGATCAAACCAACTCATTTTTATTTGAAGGGATGAAGGCAAGGACAAAGGGGGTGAGTTAAAAAATGCCATCAGAATGAAATGCAGTTTGGGGCTTGGGGTCAATTGTTAAATCTTTTTACTGTTTGATGACTATAGCTTAAATTCAGAGATTTATAAAATCAGTGGGTTACTGAGGGAGGATGGAGGGATGAAAGAAAGGACAGAAGTGGTAGATAAGTGCCATTTATCTGAAATGAACTTTGGTACAGAAATTGAATCTGTATTGCAAGTGTGATGGGTTTAATTTGAAAATTTAAAGCAGACTAAAATCACTGGGAAGATAGAGGGATGGAAAAAACAAGAAATTAAAGGAGTGGAGGTAAAGAAAATGTGTTGTTACATTAGAACTAAGTATACTAACTTTGGTGGTTATAGCATGTAAAACATGGGAGTGAAAAATTATATGTTGAAAAGTGAAAGAAAAAGAAGGGTTGAAAGTGATAGAGAATATAAAATGCCTCATGTCATCCACAGCAAGTGTGATAGTTTTTGCATAAACTTACTCCACATAGGAGTAGTATGAAAACGTGGTCAGATGGAGAAATAAAAAGATGCAGTTGGTGAATAGCACTAAAAAGTTCAAGCTCCACCAATCATGTTTCTATAACATTTGATGGTTCTAGCTCAACATCATTTGAACAGTCATCTAAAAATTTGCACAAAGAATAGGAAGAAAAATTAGTAGAAGAAAAGGAACAGTAAGTTGACTAAAATATCCAGTGAATATCATCCACCCTCATGCATTACAATATATTGTGCCTTAGCCACGATTATCGCTGAGCTTTTATAAATATAATTGTCTAGTTATAATTTAGTTTTTTATATTTTAATATTAGCATTAAAAATAATCCATACACACTTTGATTTTAAGTAGTGTAATGTGAACAAGCTTTTAAGTGACATATTTATAGTCTTTCATATATTTAATCATTTAATGAATTTTATTCTTGTGTATGTTTTAATGGAAGATTGAAGGAAGAAAGATGTCATCAGGATACCGGGTTCCTCCAATAGTTGTGTATGAGCATAAAGACTCCCGTTGGACCCTAAAAGACAAGCACAAGTAAGCAAATCCTTCTGCCTGTTCTGTTGAATTCTAGATTAAGCACCAATTAATTGTCAAGATTTATTAAAGTAAATAAAAAATTGCAGTCTTCAACAATGATTTATAATATCTACCACCTCCCTCATAGAATAATGCTTCGGCAGTGGGAAGAGACTCGTTCAATTGCCGATCAGTTATTGAAGTCAAATGATCACACAATACTGGTGGATTTTGACAGCCATTTGGATGATATAACAAAGGACTGGACCAATCAGAAGCTCAATGCCAAGATAATGGAGCTTGCCTCACCAGCTAATGGAAACATGTAAATTGGTGTGGCAATATCAAACTCTATGTAACCTTTAAAAAATGATTTTAACAACTTCTAACATTTGTGTATTTGTAATATTCATGTCACAACTACACTTAGTCCAAGTCACTTAATTAAAAGGTATTTATTTAGAACAGAAAATGTACATGAAAGGTTCCACTTTACTAAAGCCTTTTCACATATTGCAGATGTTTAGTACAGAAATGTTCAATCTTCCTTTACAAACCATACTATGCATTGACTAACTATCAGAGTTATGTATCACTATATTATAATTGGGGGCTATTGTTAATATTTATGAACAGCAAGAACCATGTTTTGTTTATAGAATATTTACAATGTTATAATAACTAGAGAAATTTGGGGTCCTTTTGTAAAGTTAAAAATTATGTAATTAAAATTCTGTCCTTGATTATAGAAATTGCACTGCCCTTCAGAGCCCCTTCAGAGCAAATGAGCAAGAGTTGCTGTTTATGATGCAAAAATATTTTTAAAATAATGTAGGTTGTCCACTGTCATACTTATTTTGTATGCTCATGATTGTTATATAACCTTATGTAATGGCATTTCATAGTGGAAACAGTTGTGTAATAATTTTCCTAGAAAAGCTTTGAAATATTTATTGCCATCTTAAATACACTGGGCTTCTTTGACTAGTAGCATGAGTCCATCTTCTCTTATTTGTTTGTTGAAGAGGTGTGAACACAGCATGGAATGTGAACATTTAATGAAAATAACTATATTCCTCAGAATCATTTTCCCTTGCTTGTACTCTGTCTAGGCTTTGATCCATTACAGAATGGAAGGTGGTGTGGTGGACGATTTAATAGTAACCGATTGACAGTAACAATGGCTAAAAGTTATGGTAACAGGTGTGGAGTGTGAAAGAAACAGAACAGCAACACAAAATGAATAATTATCCAGTATATTTATTTGTTATATTCTTGAGTAGGGTGACATACCTACCCAAAATAAAAATGTAAACAAAAAAAGACAGTCACTTCCCTAACTCTCTAATTATACAATAAACCTATACAAACATTGGCAACCAACCATGCACCTGGTGTGTTTTGTACAATAGAGTTTATATATATAAAGACTGGGTAGACACAGAGCTATTAAAAATTTACACAAACTTGGCAGAGGTATCAAAAGAGGCAAGCCAATCTCAAAATCCAAATAACAAACAAAAATACAGCATTACAGAACAAGAGACACAATGAAAACAAAGTGATGCAGAATCACATGGTGACCCTCCAAGACTGGTGAACACAAAGAAGGGCATCCAAAACAATGACTGCATACAATGAGAGCTGCTGGACTCAGAGAAGTAGAAAAGACAGAACACGTCCACTGACTTCACCTAGTTTAGACTGTTCTATTCTAAATTGTTTAAAAGTGGGCTTGACTAAAGGGGTAGGTAATTGCATTTTTAACTTTAGAAGTGCTACAAAATAGAAAATGTATGATACTTAGATTTAAAAAATAATTACTAAGAGTAGAAACAGTGGTTACATCTAGGTGAAAAAAAAATCTTGCCTAAGATTTTCTTAATTTAATGTAGGATTTTCAAGTAATTATTACTTGATCTTTTTGCTGGTCTTTACTAAGGATATCAATAATTCTCAAGTGATTTTAGGCTTTGCGACTAAAGGCATATTACAGTATATAACAAAAAATTACACTTCCTCTTTAGAAACAACCTCACTAAAATCTTAGCTTCTAAAAAGTGGAATCACATTCTGTATGTCCTCATCATTTAGTCCTCATTATATGAACCTACACCCTGGCTAATGTAATTGTACTGAGGCACGTTCACAAATTAACAGGTCGTGGGGTCAAATCATCATTAAGACACACAAGATAATATAACACTAGTGGTCATGGCAATAATAATGGTAAGGCATGGATATGTTGGGGTGGGAGAAGACTAGAAACTGAAAATAAAATATAATAGCATGAGTTTCACTATTTTAATTCACTCAGCAAAACAGACAAACCAGACCATTAAAAAAAACAAACAAACTTGGCAGTAGTCTTGGTAAAAGTGAAAGCAATGATCCTGGTATTAGAACATGATGGACAAGGCAGAGGCATAGAACACCATATCACAAAGTAAATGGTATCTACTCTACTTTGGATGTTATTTCTTACAAAATCGCAATCCTTTATTTTTATATAGCCTGGATACAATAAGTAGATGACATGTCAAGGTGGTAACAATTTTGTGATGTTAAAAAAATTCACTACAGTTCTTGAGTGTGATATGCCTCTAAACAGATAGGCTGCTAGGACTGCTGTGCTCCCTTCCTGATGTGCTCCAGTTCTGGACTATTGCTGTCTTGTTACTGGCGCCTCCCTAGCAATCAAGATGGTATATATATGGACCAAGTTGTAAGACTAAAGACAGCTTCTTGTGGCTCAGCTTTGTAATTGCTGACTCTGCTTAGCACTTGTTCTTCTGTAGCTTCTTGGGACTGTAGACCTGTAAATACTTGTAAATAGTTACTGGTGGTAGGGAGTGGTGCCTATTTGTTTGGAATTAAGGTTTGTGTCTGTTTTTCTGGTTAGGGAGTTAGAGTAGGACTTTCTGTAAGATGGCACCGGTTAGGTCGGCTGCCATCACGACTGCTCCGTCCACACCTGTCACTTTTTTCGCTCTTTTCGTTATCTTTTTCGCTCTTTTCGCTCTTCCCGCTACCCCTGATTTCTCCGCAGCCCTTCTCTCTACACCATGACGCGTATCTCATACAGCAGAGACGCTCTTATTTCTCTTAATCTACATAGCACTCACCTCAAGCCGTCTCTAACCCCGCACCCGAGATGGCCGACAGAGATCCTGAGGGAGAACAAAGGACGTGACGCAAGCAAAAGGGCTCGAGGGAAGCGAGCCAGCGTCAGGAACAGGCTGAGGGCTCGGGCACACCGAGCTCCCTTACCCAGCATCCTGCTAGCCAATGTCCAGTCTCTGGACAACAAGCTCCACGAGCTCCAGGCCAGGATAAAGTTCCAGAGGGACATTCAGGACTGCAACCTCCTCTGCTTCACCGAGTCGTGGCTGAACCCAGCGGTACCAAACCACGCCATCCAGACAGCCGAGTTCTTCTCGGTTCACCCTATGGACAGGACGGCAGATTCGAGGAAGTCGAGAGGCGGTGGAGTGTGTGTGATGGTAAACAACAGCTGGTGCAACAATGCCAATGTTGTTACTCTCGCCCGCTCCTGCTCACCCAATCTAGAGCTGCTCGCCCTCGAGTTTCGTCCTTTCTACCTTCCTCGGGAGTTCAGTTCAGTCATCATCGACACTGTGTACATCCCACCTCAGGCCAACATGGACACTGCACTGTGTGAACTTCATGAGGCTCTCACACACTTTCAGGCACAGCACCGGGACGCTGCACTTATCGTGGTCGGGGATTTCAACAGTGCTAACCTCAAGCGTGCAGTGCCCAACCTTTACCAGCACGTAACCTTCCCCACCAGGGGAAATAGGACACTCGAGCACTGCTATACCCCATACAAGGACAGCTATAAGGCACTAGCTCATCCACCGTTTGGTAAGTCGGACCACGCTGCCATCTTCCTCTTACCAAAATATAAACAAAGGCTGAAATGGGAAGCTCCGGTTCAGAGGGAGGTCGTGCGCTGGACAGACCAATTGGTGGCCGCTCTGCAGGATGCTTTGGATGACGCAGACTGGGACATGTTCCGGCACAGTACTGATGATGTCAGCGAGTTTACGGAGGCAGTAGTAGGGTTTATTGGGAAACTGGTGGACGACACGATTCCAAGAATCACCATCAAGAAGTTTCCCAACCAGAAGCCCTGGGTGGACAAAACCATTTGCGAGGCTCTAAACTCTTGCACTGCTGCCTACAACATGGGGATCATCAGCGGAAACATGGATAAGTACAAGTCTGGAGCATACGGAGTGCGCAGGGCGGTGAGGGAGGCAAAGCGGCGCTACGGGAGGAAACTAGAGACACAGTTCCAGCAGAGTGGCTCTAGATCCCTGTGGCAGGGACTACGGACGATCACGGACTACAGGAGCCCACCCTCTGGACTGATGAGTGCAGATGAATCTCTGCTACATCTAGCAGCGCTAATGTTAATAGCGCTAATGCTAGCAGCGCTAATGGTGCTATCGGCGCAGCCAACGGCGCATGCGCAGAGCCCACCAGAGAACAGCGCCCTCTCATCATCACGGAGAGTGACGTGAGGAGAGTGTGTGAAAGGGTGAATACCAGGAAGGTGGTGGGACCAGATGGTATCTGTAGGAGAGTCCTCAAAGCCTGCACAGACCAGCTAGCACCGGTATTCACCGACATCTTCAATCTCTCCCTGACGCTCGGTATTGTCCTGTCCAGCTTCAAGCGATCCACCATCGTCCCCGTCCCAAAGAAACCTTGACCCTCCGGCCTCAATGACTACCGTGCTGTTGCCCTCACATCAGTCATGATGAAGTGCTTTGAAAAGCTAGTCAGAGATTTCAGCACATCTTCACTGCCAGCCTCCATGGACCCACTGCAGTTTGCATACCGCCACAACCGTTCCACTGATGATGCAATTGCACATCTGCTCCACACCACACTGACCCACCTGGACAAAGGGAGGGGTAATTATGTTAAAATGCTGTTTGTCGACTACACTTCAGCATTTAACACTATCATTCCCTCCCTACTCACTACTAAGTTGGAGGATCTAGGACTGCATACAGCCCTGTGCGACTGGATCTCCAACTTCCTAACAGACAGACCACAATCAGTATGGGTGGGCAACTGTGTCTCATTCACCCTCACCCTCAGCACTGGAGCTCCTCAGGGTTGTGTCCTAAGCCCCCTGCTCTACTCACTGTACACCTACGACTGCACAGCCACTTCCAGCTCCACCATCATTGTCAAGTTTGCTGACGACAGCGTTGTCATGGGCCTAATCTCGGACAACGATGAGAGGGCCTACTTGGAGGAGATTAAACACCTGAAAAACTGGTTCTAGGAAAAGAATCTCCTCCTAAACGTCAGTAAGACAAAGGAGCTGATCGTGGACTGCAGCAAGAAGCAGGAGCGGCACTACCAACCTGTGAGGATTAGTGGAACCACGGTGGAGAGAGTAGATAGTTTCAGGTACCTTGGTGTTCACATCTCGCAGGACCTGTTCTGGTCCCGCCATACCAACTCCCTGGCAAAGAAGGCTTGTCAGCATCTTTACCACCTCAGACGCCAAGGGAGACTTCAGACTGTCCTCCAAGGTACTGCGGAACTTCTACACCTGCACTATTGAGAGTATCCTCATGGGGAACATCACAGTCTGGTTTGGGAACAGCACCAAGCAGGACAGACAAGCACTCCAGAGGGTGGTGCGTTCAGCAGAGTGCATCACTCATACAGAACTTCCTGACCTGCAGACCATCTACTACAAGCGGTGCCAGACCAAGGCCAGGAGGATTGTGAAGGACCCCACCCATCCCAACAATAGGCTCTTCTCTCTGTTGAGGTCAGGGAAGTGCTTTCGCTCCCTGAAGACCAAGACAGAGAGACTGAAGAGGAGCTTCTTCCCACAGGCCATTCGGGCCCTGAATCAGGGAAACTGATAAACTGTGGGGACCACCACCACCATGTAACATAACTCTAAATATGTTCAATTACCACCATGTAACATATAACTGTAAATATGTCAATTACAAGATAAAACTGTTACAAGATAAAATTACAAGATAAAACATTCTGTACATTGTGTACATACATATATACATATCCATATATACATTGTATATTGTGTATATAAACATAATATACATATTGTACATACATTCATATATTTTGTATATATATAGAATATATAATTCTCTATGCACCCCTGTTTTTCTTTTTCCTCAGTTTGGACAGAGCACTCTCAACCATTTCACTGTGAGTTATACTGTGTATGGCTATGTATGTGACAAATAAACCAAACTTGAAACTTGAAACTATATTGTTTGAGGCTAGATAGGTCTGGGATTTATGTGGTAGTGTTTGTTTTGTTTGTTGGTTTGGCATTGTAACCACTCCTGACAGTTCAGCAGTGCAATAATGTCATACAATAAATAAATACAGGACAGGACCAATACACAAAGAAGAGACAGTGCATTTATTTTTACCAGTACGCAGTACTGGGAATATGTAAAGTGGGTTGTGCATAGGAGTCAGTGACATGCTATACTGAACATAGCAGTCACCGGTAGCAGCCAGAACAGTTCAGAGTACAGTGCTGATTTAGTACAGTACTCTAGCAGGAAGTATGAATAATGTGCAAGAGTGCAAAAGGAGTGCACTTAAATCTAAAGCTGTGATTAAAGCATTGATTAATTTCTGTTCTACCTTTGGCCTACCTAAATTTATCCAGTCTGACAGAGGGACTAATTTCACCTCAAACCTATTCACCCAAGTAACACGTGAGTTAAATATCCAACACCACTTCTCCAGTGCATATCACTCCGAGTCTCAGGGTGCATTGGAAAGGTTCCATCAGACTTTTCAAAAATATGCTGAGGTCTTACTGTGCTGAGTATGATAAAGATTTGGATGAGGGTGTTCCTCTGCTCCTTTTTGCTATTCCTGACACAGTTCAAGAGTCTTCGGGGTTCAGCCCTAATTGCCCTAATTGCTTTTTGGACGCACAGTGTGTGGTCCACTGAAGGTTTTGTATAACCAATGGTTGTCATCCAGTCCCATGAATAGTGTCCCCCATTGTGATTTCACTGCCAAATTACATAATTGATTGCATTTTGTTAAACAACAAGCCAAACACAATCTTAATGACTCTCAGGCCGCTATGAAGGCAATTTATGACTGAAAAGCTGTTGGTCATTCATTTGAGGTTGGTGACAAGATATTAGCCCTTTTGCCTATGTCAGGATCATCCTTAAGTGCATACTTTGCAGGTCCCTCTATGATAGAGAAAAGATTGTCCCCTACCAATTATGTTTCGGCTACACCGATCGTAGACGAAAGTATGTGTCATCAATTTGCTAAAGACATATGTGGATCGTGATGTGGTTTCCTCATCATCATCAATCCCTCCTACCCTTGCTACACTTACGGTTGCTGTTGAGCATTCCCCTGAGCAAGATGGGTTACACCTGGCTCACAACTGTCTACCATATGCACGTCTACCCAACTTAGAAGCCCTACAATGTCTCCTAGAGAAGCTGTCAGACTTGTCACCCTCAGCTAGGGATGACCTCCTTGCTCTGATTGAGAAATACCCATCACTATTTTCTGATACTCCTTCATGTACTACTGTTGTTCAGCATGATATAGATGTAGGCTCACACCCTCCGATAAAACAACATACCTATCGAGTAAACCCCCGTAAACGTGTTTGTTGGAATAGGAAACAACATGTCTTGGTTTAGCCATCCACAGTAACAGCCCTTGGTGTTCCCCGTGTCTTCTGGTTCTGAAACTTGATGGAACCTTTCGCTTTTGCAAAGATTATCATAAAGTGAATAATATTACAGAGCTGGATTCATTCCCCATGCCTTGCATGGAGGACTGCATCGACAGGATAGGATCTGCTAATTTCGTGAGTAAGCTTGACCTTCTAAAGGGTTATTGGCAGATGTTGCTTACTCCACTCGCCTCTGACATTTCAGCTTTTGCCACCACTGATAAATTCCTGCAGTACACGGTCATGCCTTTTGCTCTCAAAAATGCACCTTCAACCTTTCAGCGACTTATGAATATTGTGCTAGGGGATGTCCCAAATTGTGAAGCCTACCTGAATGATCTAGTTTATACTTGGATGTGGGAGCAACACCTACAAACATTAGAAATGTTTTTTGGAAAGTTGCAGGACGCTTTGCTTGTTTTGAATCTAGACAAATGTGATTTTGGTAAGGGTGAGGTAGCATACTTTGGCAAACTAGTTGACCATGGGATGATTCATCCTTTGGATGCCAAAGTCCAAGCCATTCTGTCCTTTCCTGTCCCAGACAACAAACAGAGTCTCAGACGTTTTCTGGGTATGGCTGGTTTTTACAGATGTTTCTGTAGAAATGTTTCTGTAATTGACACCCTTAACAAACCTACTCCATGAGAAAGTTCCCTTTGAATGGTCCCCCATGTGCAAGGATGCTTTTGATACTATTAAAGCATTGTTATGCCATACACCTCACTTCTCATGTCCCTTTATATTGGAGCTTGATGCTAGTGGTGTAGGTGCTGGTGCTGTCCTCATACAGGAGGATACCCAAGGCTTAGAACACTCTGTTTATTTTTCAAAGAAATTTGTAAAACATCAATTAGAATACAGCACCATAGAAAAAGAGGCACTCTTGCTGTCTTATTAGCATTGCAGCATTTTGCAGTCTGTATTGGCAGCAGTTCTCAGCCAATTACGGTATATACTGGCCATAATCCCTTAGTGTTTCTTAGCCATATAGTAAACACAAACCAGCATCTTGTTAATGTCATGTAAATACTCTGAATGTTATCTCTAATGTGCTTAATTTTCTCATTAAAGAAATTCATGAACTCCTTACTACTGTGTGATGTAATCTGAGCATAGGTGTCAGTTTTTTTCCTATTAAGATTTTACTAAAAAGAAATCTTGGATTATTTATGTTATTTTCTATAAGCATTGAGAGATAAGATGTTCAAGTGGTAATAAATGCTTTTCTATACTTGAGAAGGCTCTCCTTCCCTGCAAGCTGGAAGACTACAAGTTTAGTCTATTTTTCAAGTGTTTTGTTTTAAATTGTGAATGTGGTTATTATACCAGGGTACTAATTTTTGTCACAAATTATTTTACTCTTAAGTGGATCAACATCATTGAGTGTGCAGTGGAATACTGATTCTAAGCATTCAGTTATTTGATCAAGTTCCATGGGGTTTGAGGGTATCCTAGTTGCAAATGATAAGTCTGGGAGATTCACAATAAATGTAGGTGCAGTGGCTGACTTGATTGTGTGTATGGTATGAGAGTGAGGCAAGGTAACTATATTGTGGCTCCTATGTAGTTCAAATGAAATTAGGGAATAGTCTGAGATTGCATCTGACTGGTGTAGTATAACTACGTTCTCTATGTCTACACTGTATGTCAGTACTAAGTCAAGCATGTGTCCACCAGAGTGTGTGGGTTCTCAAACTAATTGACTCTAATATAGAACTAAAGGCCAATCTCAGAGGGTCTTGGGCATTATCAAAGTGAATATTGAAATCACCAACAATAATGGCTCTTTCTATTCGAGTGACTAGATTATACAGAAATCTGCAAATCCCTTAATAAATTCTGAGTCCTGGCTGCCTGTAGATGCCAATTAGTGGAAGAGGCTGGGTGGGCTTCTTACTGCTAGCTACATCATTTATGCTAGTAAAAACTAATTTCAACGGACTCGAAATCATAACAATCTTTCTGGTTTATGCCTAATGTGTCAGTATAAAAAACTGCAATGCAGCCTCCATGGCCAATTAGATGAGGGCGGTGAATGTGTCCTCTGTCTACTTCCAGGCAGAGATGAGGAGTGACATGAGTGAGAAAACCTGAGCTCACAATCCTCCGTCAAGCACTTATGGTGATTGTGTTCAATTTTTTAGCAAGCTAACATAACTATTAATATGGATTTACTCTGCAGTTGTAGCTAGTTACCACCCAATGCTTCTAGGTACCATTAGCCATTACATATCATTAGCTTTCCTGGTTAGTTTCGAGAAGTGAAGTCTACATTTAAAAAACAGGGATTAGCTAATCTTTGATATTAATCAAGTTTCGAGTTAAGGAGTAAGCTTGAAATATATTAAAAGTAGATTTAAAGTATAATTTCAGATGTATTTTTCCTTCATTTGAAGGCTTATTGTCAAGTAAAATTTATTTATATAACGCTTTTTACAACACACATTGTCACAAAGCCTCTTTACAAATGTATGGGTCCAGATCCCTATTGAGCAAGCCCAAAGTGCCAAAAACTCCCTTGGCATAACTAAGGAAGAAACCTCAAGAAATAAGAGGAAACTGATCACCCATTGGTAAGCCCAAATGGTAACCAGTCAATTATTTATTATGTTATTATATTACTGTGGAGACCATGAAAAAAGAGGGGGAACTCCATATCGTTTATTGTGTACATTTTCTTCTTATTGTACTGAATATTAAATACTCTGACTAATCAGCATTTTTGTTAGTTGTCTTTCAAGTCTAATATTGTTAGTGTGAAGGTACAGCCTTCTATTCACTATATGCTTTGTTTGTTTTGATTGTGTGCCGTGACAAGAGTTAGCCTTATTCAGATGAAGAGCTATCTTAGCTACCTATGACTCCCTGCTCCAACACTGAGCGGGCTACTCCTCGACAACCGCCCGTGTGGGTGGGGGGGAGGACTGGAGTCTCAACAATAATCATCGCACTTGTGCGCGAAGCGAGAGGAGACATGAGTAGTTGCTTGACTCGGACGCTACAGCTCATCTCCGTAAATGTCACGGACTCGTGAGTATTGGACCAACCTGCTCTGTGTTTCTTGTGAAACCATTCAGCGTTCTACAAAATGTGCACCAACATTTTGGGCCCCAACTAGTAATAATACAAATGCTTCTGAACACCCAAGCGCTAAGATGGACATAGCCAAGCTCTAGTTAATGTTTGCATTTACTGTGTTGACCATTTATTATTGAGTGTTTCATTTTCTAATTTCAGTGTTTATTCAATTGATAAATGTACAACTGAGGCCTCTGAGGGTAAGAGAAATATTGATATTGGTGTATTTTCTTTGCGCGTTTTGAGTTGTGGTTGGAGTTGTGACTGTAAGGAGTAACTTAACAAAATTCGGTAACCTAAAGCCACTGTTATTTTGGGTTGTTCCTAGTCAATGGTTAGTTTAAAATATACTTTATAGTTTACCAGTGACGAAGCAACAAGTCAACTGCTTACTAATAAGTAGTCACATACAGGCAGTCAGCAGCAGACAACACAGCAGAAGACAATAGTGCAGCAAGAAATGGTCAGATTACTTATATTTAGGAAAAGATGTCATATTTGATAGTGCTGGTCTTATTTTATATTCAGTTAATTGTAGGGTTAGAAAGCTTATATTTCAAGTATAATTATTTGATAGATGGATGATTGCATGTTTTTATGAGGCTTGACTTGCCTCTCACAAGTATCAGTTTATACAGAAATAACAGTGTTAGAGTGAAATTAAGACTTGTTTGAATTGTTTAATGCATGAATATAAGAGCGTTATCACAGTGTTGTGATTTCACTGATCATTTCCAGGCTTATATTTATATTAAATATAAAGTCATATGAAAATGTCTGAACACAAATTTTTTAATACAAAATACTTAACACATCCTCTACAGAGAACAAACAAATATGGCATTTTTTATTTTTAGAGCACAAAACATTTTATTACTTATTTTTATTATTTTATTACTGTTTACTGAGTTTAACATATTGCAAAAGATAAAACATTCGTTCTATGTAATATTATATATATATTGGGGCCACTGACTGTTGGTCCATGGTGAAGCAAGCTACAGATTGCGAATGTGTAAAATAGAAGCATTTCACTGTAGCTATTGGTATGCTGATGAAACAGTTTTGCCAATACATAGGCTATAGTTGATAGCTGACAAAAGTGTGAAGAAGAACAAGTTCGTGCGAAAGGAGAATGTATCTAAGCTACAGTTTTGTAGCAGAGCAAAGTGAATCTAATTGAAAGCAGAGTAAACATGATTAAGTACATATATATTTTGCATGCAGGCAAAGGAAATCTGTGAGTGCTGCATGAATCATGCTCTTGCATTTTTTAAAAATAAACTCCACTATTAGCAGGAAAATAATTCCATATGTATCCACTTACTAAGCTGTAACATATACTATACATGTACATACAGTAAGACAGGTTAAGGCCAGGTTTTAACTCATCTGTATTTATACTGTAATATACTGTATTTATACTTCTATGTATACTACTGGACAGTTCTAGAAAGTTTATTTAAATTCTTGCAAATTCTAGAAAATTCTGGACAAAAACGTTTTGAGAGTTCTCACAGTCCCAGAATGTACTTGTCTACTCAGTGCGGAATGCATCACAAATGTTCTGGAAAATAGACAACCTTTCAAAACATCATTGTCCTGATCACAAAAACAAAGCACATGGGACCAATAGCCATTTTCTAAATATTTTATGGCCAAGGAATTAAGAAAATACAGTACTCAGAAAAAGAAAAAAAGTTCTTACATAGCATAATTAATGCATAATAGAAGGTCTGGAACAACAGAAATGTAACCAATGAAATAAATATAAATGAAATTATTATTGGAAGCTTGTTTAAACAAATTAGGTTTTATAAGTCAACACCTAATCATGTAAATCTGTATTTGCTGTTTTTTAACCTCTTGATTTAAAATTAGAGGTTACACTAAAAATTGAGGCTGGTAATAAAGTTGTATTTGAACTTTAAAGCTTTTTAGCAACAGGAAATTATACAACTTTTGTTAATGTATCAACTGTATTTACTTTAAAATTTTGAACAGAAATAAATCAAGTTTATTTCCTTTTTTTTATACTGAGAAAAAGATTTGTTGTTATTGTTGTTTTTACCGCTACCTCTACAAGTTGCCACATCCATTAAGGCCAGAAAAATAATTAAACATTTATGTCAGTCACCAGTTCAATCCCTTGAACAGTAACTGTTTTATTTAGTGTTTTCAAAAGATGAATCATTACAGAAAACGACTTTCTGTAATATCTATACAATGAAATCTGTAATAATGATCTCTTCATTCAGGTGAAGGAAACAGAACTGCTACTTAGTAGTGCTTGCTCATCGGATCGGTCATTCCTTTGCATTTTTCTAGATAAAAACATCAAACCCATGCCAATATTAGACAGAATACAGGAATAAAATTAGAGGGCTTTAACTGGTTGATGGGGCAACTCCACAAGATTTAATGTAACCTCTCCTGATGGAGATTCATTAGCCAAACTTTGAAGGATGGCAAGAGATTCCCGGAAGGACTGGACCTCCTCTATTAGTTTCTTAGCCCAGGGAAGAGAAATCTGAAGAAACAGAAAGTGAGGCATTATTAAGCATTTATTGATAATATTTTATATATATATATATATATATATATATATATATAGAGAGAGAGAGAGAGAGAGAGAGAGAGAGAGAGAGAGAGAGAGAGAGAGAGAGAGAGAGAAGCCAGCACTTTTATTATCTAAAAGATAAATCTAGCCTTCATGACACTGTCAATGTGTGATTTAAATATCTTTGCATGTGGATCCTACGCTCATACACTTCTACCCAAAGGCAGCAATTACAAAAAGATCTGCAGGGGTCCAAGTATAGAAATCTGGAGCCTAAATACCATGCCATGTCAAGATTTAACTTTTTCGGTATATCTAAAACCAATTTAGGATGGGTTTAGACAGAAGCACAGTGACTGGTGAATGTATAAAATGCAGCACATGAAGTTCTATTTTAATTGTGCAACTGATTATCTGAGTATTGTTTTAATGTTTGTTAAAGGTCAAAACTAAATGTCAAACCAGAGTTTTCAATATTACATTTTTAACCTTTACTCAGAAGGACAACAGATGTTTTACTCACATATATGCTGTAATAAGTTACAACGGAAGAAACCTGATCTCAGTGTCCTGGGCCTTAACATGTCTTTACCTTAATGATGATGTGTTTGTCCACAAGATTATCCCCATCGAAAAGTTCCTCTCCAAAACAGAGCATGATCTCACTCTGAGGCGGATCCCCTCCATTCTGGAACTCCTCCAGCTCTACAAATAAAATAATAATAATAATAAGAAGAAGAAAAACAAGGAGCAGATAAATAAATAAATAAAGCAAATATGAATTTTTATAATTCACTTAATGGTGGTCAAACAAAATGTCTTGCACTAAATAAGTATATATACTTATACTAAATAAGTAAAATAAGTAAATAAGTAGGATATTAGTTAAATTACAGTTTCTTTTATCTTGGGGGCTGCACTGTATCAAAAATACAGAAGACAAGCTGCATTGACTTGCACATTAAAGTGAAAGTAATAGTCCAGCAATATTCCAGAGTTTATGAGTTTATTTATGCAAGTGATCCTAAAGATTAACAGTAGGCATGTCTCAGATGAGTGGTTAGGACAGCCTGCAAGGTTTCAAGAGAACAGCAACAAATGTTGTGGCTAGTTTGCTATTGTGTTTACTGAATTAAAGAGCAAGACTCTGCAGTTACTGCTCAATTATTTGAAGCTTACTTATAAAGATGACTGGGAACGTAGCCAGCAATATGTTGCAGAAGTCTAATTTAGCTATAATAGCATGTACTAGTTACTCAGCATCATGCAGGTTGAGCATGTGTCTCATTCAGGTTAGTAATATATAGTCTTAAAGGTTCACATAAGTTTCTCACACAGAAGATATATATATAGTTATTCTGTGAAATGACTGACCATTTTAGAGAATAACCATCAATGATTAAGCTACTTCAAGCATGCTTGTTTCATCAAGATCACCATCATTAAAGTACAAATCATATGAGAAAAAAAGAACTAAGCAAGCCTTGTTTTACCGAACTGCTACTTATCGCAGATTCAACAGCATAACATCTGAAATTATATGTAGATTTGTTGACAGTGCATGTACATTATGTACCTACATTAATGTCAAGTAACAGAATTTTTACTTCAAGTTTCAAGTATGGTTTATTTGTCACGTACATAGTCATACATGGTATAACTCGCAGTGAAATGGTTTGAGAGTGCTCTGTCCAAACTGAAGAAAAAAAACAGGGGTGCATAAGGAAATATTATTTTTATATATATATATATATATATATATATATATATATATATATATATATATATATATATATATATATATATATATATATATATATATATATAACAATGTATATACACAATATACAATGTATATATGGATATATGTGTATGTACACAATGTACAATTCCAGCTTACAAATTTACAGTCGTCCCCACAGTTTATCAGTTTCCCTGATTCAGGGCCCGAATGGCCTGTGGGAAGAAGCTCCTCTGTATTGGTCTTCAGGGAGCAAATGTGCTTCCCTGACCTCAACAGAGAGAAGAGCCTATTGTTGGGATGGGTGGGGTCCTTCACAATCCTCCTGGCCTTGGTCTGGCACCGCTTGTAATAAATGGCCTGCAGGTCAGGAAGTTCTGTATGAGTGATGCGCTCTGCTGAACGCACCACCCTCTGGAGTGCTTGTCTGTCCTGCTTGGTGCTGCTCCCAAACCAGACTGTGATGTTCCCCATGAGGATGCTCTAGATAGTGCAGGTGTAGAAGTTCCGCAGTACCTTGGAGGGCAGTCAGAAGTTTTTTAGGCGTTTGAGGTGGTAAAGACACTGACGAGCCTTCTTTGCCAGGGAGTTGGTGTGGCGGGACCAGGACAGGTCCTGTGAGATGTTATACCTGAAACTATTTACTCTCTCTACTGTGGTTCCATTGATCCTCACAGGTTGGTAATGCCGCTCCTGCTTCTTGCTGCAGTCCACAATCAGCTCCTTTGTCTTGCTGACCTTTAGGAGGAGATTATTTCCCTGGCACCAGTTTTGCAGGTGTTTAATCTCCTCCAGGTAGGCCCTCTCATCGTGGTCCGAGATTAGGCCCATGACGACGGTATCGTCAGCAAACTTGACAATGATGGTGGAGCTGGAAGTGGCTGCACAGTCGTCGGTGTACAGTGAGTAGAGCAGGGGGTTTAGCACACAACCCTGAGGAGCTCCAGTGCTGAGGGTGAGGGTGAATGAGACACAGTTGCCCACCCGTACTGATTGTGGTCTGTCTGTTAGGAAGTTGGAGATCCAGTCGCACAGGGATGTATGCAGTCCTAGATCCTCCAACTTAGTAGTGAGTAGGGAGGGGATAATAGTGTTAAATGCTGAACTGTAGTCGACAAACAGCATTTTAACATAATTACCCCTCCCTTTGAACAGGTGGGTCAGAATGGTGTGGAGCAGATGTGCAATTGCATCATCAAAATGTTAGAGGTACCGCCGGGACCTACTTACTCCTGTATGTCTGCATAAAATGGTCCCTGCTGTAACCATTATGCCCCAAGTATAAATTTGCTGAAGACACATTTATGTATGTTCTGGCAGTATACTAAATTAAAAAAATGTTGTGTTCACCAACTTGTTTATAAATGATTAGGTAAATCAGTGTTAAGCTCAGTGGTTAAGGTTCTTGACTTGTAATTGGAAGGTTGCTGTTCAAGTCTCTCCACTGTTGGGTCCCTGAGCAAGTTGTACTCACTCATAATTGTAAGTTGCTTTGGATAAAAGCATCAGGTAAATTGCTCAATAAGTGATAACCAAGAATAAAATTCAATTGATTATTAATTCTTTCTTCAGATGTTCCATCTCTTAATATGTGTTTAACATTTATTGCAAATGTTTTTCAAATTATTTATTTTTATTTATTTATTTTGCAATTTTAGGTTTGAATGTATTTTATGTTTTGTATAATGCCTTGAGCAACTCAAGTTATTGTAAACATAAATCTTTGAAAATCAATAAACATAATGGGAAACAAATCTTGCATCTTTATATAATTGGCAAATACTAATTATTTCTTTCGCTGGGCAATGTGGAACACTGGATTAATAATAATGAAAGTAACTAATCTTCATCAGTATTAACACTGTTCCAAACATCCCACAATATGAAAATAAACATTGTAGCAGTTAGCCGACTTCTCTTCTGTTGGATTGAAACTGCTTCCCACTTAAACTTAATATCTCCCTTTCCCCTCCATAGAGACAGTTTACAATATACAGGATAACGCTGGTGCTGTCCTGTCTGGTATTCACACCATTAACAGGACGAACTCTGAAACACCATCAGGTTTTATGACTTGATCAGAGAGGGTAATGATATTTACATGTGCTATTTATATTGCTGAACTATTCTAAATGACTAAGTCTTTCCTGCTGTGGCTTCCCTCACCCTCAGATACCTTCCCTTGCTGTGCTCTCCCCCACCCACTTCTCCCCTTTCCACCCACTTCTCCCTTTTCCTTGGTTCCCTCCCTTTTCCAGTACATTGAGAGGTTGCAGATTGACTGGAATCTGCTAGAGGGAATATTGGGCAGCTGTTCTTGCATCAGATAGACTTAGAGCCTGTTTACATCATGTATTAACATGCATTTTTGGTGATCAGATTACATTCAGATTTCAGCTGACTGCATGAAAAGCTAGGGTGCAAACACATCCAATACACACTGTGATTGGATCTCTCAAACCACATTCGGAGGTGATCAGAGATGGATCTTGACCACATTTAAAAAGTGTAAATGAAATGTGTCTTCTGTTTCTGCATACAATTACCAAAGAGGGAAGGCATCTGCTGGCTGACTACAGAAATTACAGCTGCCTTCTCCTGCATCAAAGTAGATGGGGCTGACAATTACTTTTAACCAACAATTTGCCAAGTAGCTAGCTAAAGCCAGCCCACCCAATGGTAAACATTAATCACATCATACTTTAGTTAAATGTAATATCAGTAGCTAGTTAGGTAGTTTGCTGACTTCACATAAGGTTAAGCCCATTTATGTGGTTAGCATTGCAAAAAAAAAGCATTCATAAAATTTACTACCTTTTTGTAATAATTGTTATTAGGAACAAAAATGTTACCAATCAAAAGGTTACCAATTCAAGGCCTACTGCTGCCAAGTTGCCACTGTTGGGTTCCTGAGCAAGACCCTTAACCCTCAATTGCACAAGCTGTATTCGGTCATAATTGTAAGTTGCTTTGGATAAAAGCGTCAGTTAAATATCTGCAGGGCTGCAGCTGGTCACCTCTTCTTTATTGCCTGTTGTAGATGGTTTCCACCCATATTTCATGGTATATAATACACTTGCAAAAGAGTGTGAGGAATGTTCACAGGAATTAAAACAGGAACAATGTGTGGGTTAGTGTGCTTTTTAAATGGGAAAAGACCTACTCTTATCTGGTTGCACTGGGGATGCATTTTTGTGAAAAGCGTAAACAGAATCCAGCCAAAGTAAGTCCAGATATGAAACACATGTTAATGCTAGGTGTGACAGTTACCATATCCACACTAGGAATTTTATGAAACTAGTATAGACCTCCATTGCTTATTTAGCTTCTATTGCTTATTTTTTTCTTGTTGCATTATCCAGTGTCAATCAGAGGAGGATAGGTTCCTCCACTGTGTCTTCCATTGTGTCTCAGGATTTCCTCCATATGCTCTTAGGGAGTTTTGCCACTGTCATCTTTAGCTTCCTCGTTGGGACTTGGACCTGGACGTCTGTAAAGTTGCTTTGTGACAATGCCTGTTGTAAAGTGCTATAAAAATAAATTATAAATAAATTTGACTTGATAAAGTGAGTTTACTACATAAATACGTATAACAGTATAGACCACTGTCAAACTGGCTTAATTAATAATAACCATTAAGAATAAAATAGGTAGGTAGAGGATCGAGAGGGCAGTTAGTAGCTTTTAATGTTTAATCTCAACTCAAGCCGCTCCCTGTTTCACTGGTATGGAGAAGCTTTTGGAAAAGTAAAAATAAACCTATACACCTCTTTTAAGCCCATTTCAAACATGATTAGTTTTACAAGGGGAAGTGGGGTAATGTCATTTTAACACAATGTGTCTGTAATAGTTATAGCTGATTCACTTGGGATATCTTGGTATAAATGCAGAGACAGGAGTGGCTATTCAACTTACACATTACACAAAAAACATGTAGCAATCAATGGTCAGATCCACAAAACAGTATTTCCGCATGAAATATTAAACTATGCTATTAGCTATTAAATAGCTATGGCTATTATGAACCAGGAGACTGGGATTTGGCCTTAATTCCTCACTAACTTGTCTGTAACCATAAACACACCTATGCAACACACTGATATTTAATAAAACTGCTTATAATAACTCATGTTAAGCCTGCTCATGTTAAATGCCAAGTTATTACTACCATCCCCTCCATCTTCCCATAGGAACCCACTGATTTTAATACTTCTTTAGTTTTCAATTTAGAGCCAGAAAAATCGCTATAGAGATTCAACTACTACAATTACAGCATTCAGCATACTAGGCCCAACACCAAACTGTGCTTCACTTTACTTATCCAACCCTGCCAACCTTTCATTCATTGTTCTGCTCTCCATAAAAACTGACTGATTAAAACTTTATACTACAATCATCAAACTTGGTATAGAGATTCAACAGCTGATCCCAAGCACAAAACTCCATTTCACACTGATGACACTCATGTAGGTACCCCTTCTATCTTTTTTTCTCCACACATCTGTACTTCTGTATATTTTAGAAATCTTTGAAATTTCAATCTAAAGCCATTCAGTTTGTCATAAAAATTCATCAGTTAACCCCAACTGCCAAAGTGCTATTCATCTTGTCATCTGACCCTTCCATGATGTTTTAATTCCTCTATCCTCTTAATAAACCAGTTAACTGTGGTACGTCTTGCATTATTAAAGATCACTCATCAGACTGTACATATTCAATTTGTGACACAATGTACATATGTACTTCATACCAATAGCGATACAGATTAAAATTCAGGTTTTTTTATGCTTCGGCAAACCAACTCCATTTGTTTATACATTTCTAATTTTGCTTTATCTAGTTGAACATAAATATTTTGTGTTGATTTAACATTACATGATGCCTTTTTGTAAAAAATTTTAAAAGTTTCACCTGATACTCTTTATCTAAACCCATTTTCCTGATGCCTTTGGTCATGTTTTCCCTCACACCCCAAGTCATATATTCTACGAAATGATGCTGTTTTGTATGAAATCTGAGAACTGAAGCTATAGTCTGAGAATGTCATAATATGTACACTGTACATGAGGCTTAAGCTTGGCAATAGGAAAAGGTCAAACCTATTCATCTAAACAAGTTGCACTGGTCAGCATATGAAATCATTCAAAAATCTAATTTAATGCCCATTTTGACGGTTTACTTTTTAAATAGTTTGAGCAGGTCACTACAAATACCTTGCCTAAAGATTTCCTTGTTGAAGAGCATGGTGGGCTCCGTGGCTCTCTCCATCTTGTGTGGTCCTGCTCCACAGTGTGGCCCCCTCCAGAATACTCGTCCTTGGCAAAACCGTTTGGCATAGATGCCCATTCCGTTGGAGGTTAGTACCACTCCTTTCTCCATATAAGGCAAAAGTTTAGAAATTATGGCCAAACTCTCACTACAGCCTGCATCTGTGGGAGGAGGTGGCAGAGAGATGCGAGGAAAGCTGGATCCATTTGAAGTGGGAGGGGATGGTGAGAGGGGGATGTATGCAATTCGAACATCACTACCCAGAACCTCTCGCCTCAGAACCTCCTGGCCAATATAGTATACAGTGATGTTGAAGGAGTGCGAAGCTGAAAAAACACAGAAAGAAAGACACCAGTTACCATAAGTAGTTCCAAAATAGATTATTTAAAACTAAGCCTTTCTAAACAGAAAGTAGGCACACAGAAAAAATAGTAATTATTAACAAAATTACCTTTACCATCACCAGAGGGAGGGACATTTTCTATCAAGAAGTTTAGCTGAATTTCATTGTTCTCTAAAGAGAAAGAATACAATTAATAAATAAATTTTCAAACATTGCACAAAATTTCAAATTTCAAACATTGCACAAAACATGCAGTAATAAGTATGTATCTCATGTAATAGAAGTTATATTGGCATGTTATGATAGAATATCAAATGCTAAAATATATTTTTTTAAAATGTAGGCTGCACTTAAAATTCAATAACTGCTAAAAACAGCATGTCAAATAATTCTGAGAATGAAAAGTGTGAAGATACTGACAAAGATATTCAAAAAAAGTAGAAAGACCTATTGTCCAGAGCAAAGAGAGGCAAAAGTTTCTTATAGCATTAGGGCATTCACACTTGGGCCATTTCACCCTTTCCAGTGGTCTCAGACTCTTCATTTCTTTTCCATATGTGAACACGCTGTAATGTGTCGGCCCGAGTGCCGAAGGGTGTGCAGCAGGACACTGAGACTCTCTCAACACGGATGAACATTTATTTCCGTAAAACACAAAGGACGAAAGTGGCACTCGTGTGAACACAAACAATGAACATAAGCATACTAAACACTAACAACTTCTAACATTTAACACGATTTTAAACAGTCACGACTGATACATATAGTTACAAACAACATGCTACATCAACAGTGACCAACACACTGCACACAATGACAATGGTTTATATACACAAAGATGAACAAGATGCAGGTGTGTGCAGGTGTGGTTACAAACAAAACAACCCTCCCACTGCATGTGGCAGGCCAAACCACGTGTCTCGTGGGAGGCGAGCGTTCCGTGACACATGCCAAACAAACTCAGACATCCCTAGACGGACCCAAAAATGAGCTGAACTCAGACCCCCTCCCAAGGTAGTTTCAGTATGGCTCATTTGTCATTTGTACTGTAGTCCACATGGTTTGTGCAAACAAACTGAAAACAAAGCATTCCAGTCTGTTTTGCATTTTTATTCATGTCAAACCTTGAGGCTCACCATATATAGCGACTGTCACAATTGGCCCCTCCTAGTGACTCTGTCTCCATGGTTTTTGTAATGGTGAGCGGTAAGGAGGCAGATGCGTGTGCAGAGAAGAGTGAGATTTATTAGAGCAAATCCAGATTCAGAGTAGTTATGACAGTCCAGGGTCATAGAGCCAACATAGAGAGTCCGAGAATATATGATATACAAAAGCACACGAAGGCAAATGGGGGAAGCAGACTATAACAAAGACGCTAGGAAGAACTCAGAGGCTAGGAATTACATAAACAGACTTGGATCCACAAAACAACAGTTCTACTTACATACATACAGATACAGGCTTTCAAAAACACCCAAACATTCATGCATATATATGCATGAAGACAAAGGGAACAAGACAGGGTCTAAATACATTAACTAATGAACACTAAACAAGGCAAAGGTGCAAATCATGAACGGTGAAAACCAAAACAAGGACTGGGACTGGAATGAAGAAAGAAACATGACAAGGTAACCATGGAACATGGAAGCAAGGAGGGACCAACTGTGACAGTTTTTCTGTCTTGTGTCGTTTAATTTTCTCTGTTCCTGTCTAGTCCTTGTTTTGGTTCTGGCTGTTTCATTAGTTTCACCTGTGTCTTGCTTAGTCCTCATTAACGCATGTATTTAAACCTTGTGTTTGTTCAGTCTTGTCGCTGATCATTGTTATCCTAGCATCTATTGATTGTGCATACCCCTGCTCATGCAAGTCTTGTTATTCGGGGTAGCCTGCTTCCCTTTTCTGTTTCCATGTCTTTTGTTTCTTGTGTTTACCACGTATCTCAGAGCTCTTAGTGTGGGCTCTTTGACCCTGGACCCTTAATAAATCTTTCTCCTCTCAACATTTGTGTCCACCCCAAGTTTCGAGTTTGGTTTATTTGTCACATACACAGTCATACACAGTATAACTCGTAGTGAAATGGTTGAGAGTGCTCTGTCCAAACTGAGGAAAAAGAAAACAGGGGTGCATAGAGGAATATATATTCTATATATGTACAAAAATATATTAACAATGTATGTACAATATATGTATATTATGTTTATATACACAATGTACAATGTATATGGTTGTGTATATATGTATGTACACAATGTACAGAATGTACAAATCCATTTTGTAAAAAGACATATTTACAGTTTTTATGTTACATGGTGGTAATTGAATATATATACAGTTATTGAATATATATATAGTTATGTTACATGGTGGTGGTGGTCCCCACAGTTTATCAGTTTCCCTGATTCAGGGCCCGAATGGCCTGTGGGAAGAAGCTCCTCTTCAGTCTCTCTGTTTTGGTCTTCAGGGAGCAAAAGCGCTTCCCTGACCTCAACAGAGAGAAGAGCCTATTGTTGGGATGGGTGGGGTCCTTCACAATCCTCCTGGCCTTGGTCTGGCACTGCTTGTAGTACACCTCATGATCACTTCACATTACAAACTTGAGAAAAATGGCTGCATGTAAAAATATGTGGTGCTGAAGCAAATTCTCTCCTACATGCTTATTTCCATTTAATTTGTTTGATTTTTTAACCATTTCGGTATTTTCTGCCAGTTATGTCAATTTTTGGTCTCTTTTCTCATCTGCTTCATGAAAATATAGCAGACCCAAATAACAGCATGAAAGTGGCCATTTGAACACACTATCCAGTGGCCATCTTGAATACACCATCAATTGTTACACAGCTGTAGTCAGAGTTTTAAAGGAGTTGTGGTGTAAATAACATATGTTCTGAGATCTCATCAGTGCTTAAGAGATCAGAAAGAGAATTGAGTCTTCACTTTGCGAACATAAGATGAATTGAGGACAGTTGCAATTAGTTTCCTTTCTGCTTCAATTTAAAAGAAAAGCGCGAAGATCATTTAAAAATAATTCCTTGTGAAAACACACCTAATGTGTCCCCTAAGTGACTGTGGACCTGCATTAAAAACACGCCTGTACTTAAAATTTTTGATCTTCAGGGATCACAACATTCAGCAGATTTAACAGGATAAATGGGTACATCAAGATGAATGTTTTATCTGATTCTCTGATTGTTTTTTAACAATATGTCATTTATATAACTTTTTGTATAGCTTTATAAAATAGTGACAAGACAAGATTAATATAGTGAAAATATTACAAATATAAAAAAATAAGTAAATGTTCTATCATAAAAAACAATATGTTGCTTAGCCTATCAACTAGGCATACTAAAAAGCCTTGACTACAGAATATCCCACTGCAAACGTTCAACTTTATCTGATTACAACAAATTACCAGAAAACACTTTTTATGGCTTCTTTAATTGCAGTTAGGCTTATAAATTAACAATGTATAAAATAGTCTGTGAAAGTCTGAGTAAGGCTGCCTATACAACAAATGACAATTTTATTAAAGCTCAAAAATCTTCAGGGACAGGTGTAGGTTCAGATGAGTATGTTTCATATTTATACAACAGCAAAAGGTTAAGGATGGCAGGGACACACAATAATTTTAATGTGAACACCATATTAATATTCTATATACTATTTCAAATTCTATTTTAACACTTTTCTAGAGTTAATTAACCTCAAACTGTGTAATGTAAAGATCCCTATTAATATTTATTTTTTCCTACCTTATTTTTAGTAAAAAGTACACATTCTACCTTTTGGTTTATGTCAAATTTGGAAGAATAGCAAGCTTTGATTGGAAGAATACTAAGCTTTGAATTGCCATAACTGTTGATGTCAATTTCTCCAAGATGCCTTCTAAGATTACATATCCATAGTGAGCTTCCTTCCTCCCCTCTGCCTAAGTAGGCAGCATTTTAACCAAAACGGAACCTTATAAAACATCTTCGTGAGATGCACTAGTTGGAGAGCAATTACATCCCCAATCAGTCCTTTCATTTGTAAAAGCTTGGTCTCTGAAAGAGTGGAAATAATGCCAAAATATATGGCACTAGAAGCATTATTATTCTTATTCATTGCGATGAGAATAAAATTAACATTTACATACTGGTAGCGGTAATTACTCACTACAGGTGTAGTTTCGCCCTGACCTTAGGTGTGAATTGCGGGGCGGGCTCAGCACTTATTGAACTGAGTTAAATTAGGATGACTCATGTGACACATGATTACCGCTACAGACACAACATCTGAAGAAGGTTTGGTGGTGTTCTCAATCAGTTCATCTACATCTCACCTACAGGACTTCACAAACTTAGCTAAGTATCTTCTCATATTATCTCAATCCTTTATCTCATACATCCACAAATCAAGCATCTGAAATGTGCTTCACAATTCCTGTCCACATATTCCACAGATCTCCTCGGCGGTATCATAGACATCGCAATCTCAGCAACCTCACTGACTCACAACGTTTCACAACATCACATATCGTGGTGGCAAGAGGGCTCTGGAACTGCCAATCTGCTGTCCAGAAGGCTGACTTCATCTCAGCATTAGCATCCCTCCACTTCCTACACTTCCTGGCTCTAACAAAAACATGGATCACTCTGCGACTCCGGCTGTCCTGTCCTCTGCCTTTTCATTTACCCATTCTCCGAGGCGTCTTGGCAAGGGAGGTGGCACAGGTTTACTAATGTCTCGAGAGTGGCGTTTCACTCCAATTTCATTCTCTATACCTTCCATCTCCTCTTTTGAATTTCATGCCATTTCAGTGTCTTTCCCCACCCAACTTCTTATCATTCCCTAGATCACTTCATTGATGAGCTCGACATCCTTCTGAGTCAATTCCCCATTGAAGGAAATCCACTCATTCTCCTTGGTGACTTCAACCTTCCATCAGACAAGCTGCATTCCTCTTGCATCCTTCTGCTGTTGACAGCATTTGGCCTCACCCTCAACCACTCTCCTCCGACTCACAAAGTGGGCAATGTTCTGGACCTGATCTTCACCTGTGCCATCACCACATTGGACATCACAGTCACCCCCCTCCACCTCTCTAACCATCACTTTCCATCCTTCTCTCTCTCCCTTCCTTCTCTTTCCATCCAGTCCTCTCCAACATGTTTCTCCTCCCTCCATCGCAATCTGGACTCCATAACTCCCTCTTCCCTTACTTCTACTATTTTGTCCACCCTTCCTCACCCTGACTCTCTATCCTCTCTCTCTTTGGATACAGTTACAAATACTTTCATTTCTACACTCTCCTCATCAATGAATCTTCTGTGCCCTCTCTCCTCTAGACCTGCTAAGTCTTCTCCACCTGCCTCCTGGCTAACAGAAACACTTCGCTGCCACAGGAGAGAACTAAGGACTGCAGAGAGGCAGTGGAGGAAATCTCACATAGATTCAGACCTTAGCTCATACAAGTCTCTCCTTTCCAAGTTCTCACTGGAAGTAACATCTGCAAAGTCATCCTACTACAGAGAGAAGTTCGAATCATCATCATCTGATCCACGCAAGCTCTTCACTATTTTTTCTTTTCTCCTTAATCCACCCCCTCCTTCCTCATCTCTTACTCCGGAGGATTTTATCACCTTCTTTGAGGAGAAGGTTGCAGCAAGCCGCCAGTCCTTTTCCTCTGTTCCCACCCCTCCAATTAATGTGCATTCCCCAACATCCAACTCTCTGACTTCTTTTTCTCCTCTCTCCACAGATGAAATTCTTCAAATCCTGACTTCCAGCAATCCGACTGCATGTCTGCTTGATCCAATTCCTTCTGCTCTGTTCCAGACAATCGCAAGAGATCTGCTTCCTTTCATCTCTGTCATCATCAACAACTCCTTATCTTCTGGATACGTGCCTACTGCATTCAAAACCGCCAGGGTGGTACCAATCCTCAAGAAGACCACACTTGACAGCTCCAGTATTGCCAACTACAGACCGGTATCACTTCTCTCTTTCCTCTCAAAAGCCCTTGAATGAGCAGTTTAAAATCAATTGTCTCTTTTTCTCACCTTGAACCAGCTGCATGATCCCAATCAGTCTGGCTACAAACCGGCACATTCTACAGAAACGGCCCTCATAGCAGTGACTGAGAAACTTCATGCCGCTAAAGCTGCCAAACAGTCATTTGTTTTGATTCTTCTAGACCTTTCAGCAGCCTTTTGACACAGTGAACCACAACATTCTTCTCTCTGTTCTTTCCAGGCTTGGTGTGACTGGCTCTGCTTGGAGATGGCTTCAGTTCTATCTGGATGGACAGTCCTATCAGGTGACATGGAGAGGATCCACATCCAAACCATGTAGACTCTCCACTGGTGTTCCACAAGGTTCAGTATTGGGCCTCCTTCTCTTCTCTTTGTATACTCGTTCTCTTGGTACCACTGCTGTGCCAATGACACTCAATTATTTATTTCTTTTTCACCCTCTGACACGCAGGTCTCCAGACATATCTCAGCATGCTTGACTGACATCATGTCATGGATGACAGCCCACCACTTGAAGCTCAACCCCAGTAAAACCAAACTTCTGTTCATCCTAGGTACTCCCAACCTTTACCATGACCTCACTGTTTCCTTTGAGAACTCCCTGGTATCACCATCCGAAGCTGCCCGTAGCCTGGGCGTAACTTTGGACAACCAGTTGTCATTCTCAACTCATGTTTCTAATCTAACCCAGTCTTGCAGATTCCTCCTTTGTAACATACAAAGGATTCAACCCTTTCTTTTGCAGGAAGCTACCCAGGTGCTTGTGCAGTCTCTTGTGATCTCAAAGCTAGACTACTGCAACTGGCTACTTGCTGGTCAAACGAGCCATCAAACCTCTACAACTTGTCCAGAATGCAGCAGCACGACTAGTCTTCAATCTTCCGAAGTTCACACGCTACTCCACTGCTGCGCTCCCTCTATTGGCTCCGTGTAGCTGCACGCATCAGATTCAAAACCTTGATGCTTGCCTACAAAGCCAAAAATGGACCAGCTCCTTCATACATGAAGTCAATGGTCAAAGCCCGATCCGTACCTCGAGTGCTTCGAACCTCAAGTATGGCTCGGCTTGAAATACCTTGCTTCAGGTCTCATGGACGACAAGCATCGAGACTATTTTCTGTCCTGGCTCCAAGATGGTGGAATGAACTCCTACTTGCTGTCCAGACAGCAGAGTCCCTTGCAGTCTTCAAACGCAGATTGAAGACACATCTATTTTCAGAATATTTAAAGGACAACTGACACTGCTCCCACTGACTGACTAATTTAGTACTTAATGTAGGGCATTGTTTATGCTGTTTAACAAACTCTAGCACTTACTGTTTATTGTTTATAGCACTTATCATTGTTTAAGATAGACCTTATGTATTTTGCACTTCTAGGTATCAGCATTCATCCCTGTATTCTACAGTATTCTAGTTCATTGATATGTTTAATTCTAACCTACTGTACTGTACTTGAATATATTCTATGAGTAAATGACAAAGCACTTTTGTAAGTCGCTCTGGATAAGAGCGTCTGCTAAATGCCATAAATGTAAATGTAAATGTACTTGATATTACTAATTATTTAAATCATTTAATCTATCTTTTTTGTGCACAATGTTATGCCAACTGTCTAGTTCACATTTAGTAGTAACAAAAAAATTGTTTTTCCTTACAAAAAACAATTAAATAAGTTGTATTTATTTAGTAATTGGGAGTAATTTAGTTAGTAATATGATGTTCATGGTCAAAATCCTGTTGTGAGAAACTGGAGAAGTCTTTACGCACCTGCTTGAAATGAGGAAAATACTATGTTACACTTGCACTAAACGCAGGTCCAAAGACGCAGTATCACAAGCACTATTTTCAGCAAAAATAGGTTCAAAACTTTCATTGCTCTGGCAGATTTTGTGTCATACCCCCTTTAAAGCTAAAATAAAGTATTTATATAAAATGTAAATAGTTGATTTCAGCTTTAAAGTTAAATAGTCAAATCTATTAAACTAAATAGTATTTCTGCTTTTCAGACACCTTAAAACAAATACCACACATTTCTAAAACCCCCAGAAATAAACCATAAATAAGCATCACTGCAGGTTGCAAAGTACACGTGTGTGTACTTCAACCTCCTGTCTTTGTCAATGTTGTAACTATCTCATATTCTCTTTCTCTGTCCTTCTCTTGTTTCTGGATCTGTTTTGGTTTCGTCATGTATTCTACTTTTGTTTCTCGTTCTCTTAGCATAATGGCTGGACTGTTTCTGATTCTGATAATGGATAAATAATGGAAAAATAAACGTCACTCTCCATCATGTTAGCATCCTGCCTCAACTTGCTCCTCATGCAGAATAACTGATATTCTAAGTACGCAGCAACTGAGCAACAGAGTGTGTCCCTCACTGCCAGTGCATGGAGCACCCCATAGCACACGAGATTAATATATTAATTAAAAATCCACTGATCAGAAAAGCTAGGGAGTGGGCAGAAATGGGCTGGAAGACATCGCCTTGCCTCTTGTCTCCAGAGTGGAAGACCTGACCTCTTGTCTCCAGTGGTGCCATGCCCTGTTCCTGAGAGGGCATTGAAGCACCTCCACAATCTTTTCCATGAAGACACAACCCTGGTGTTCTGCATGTTTGCAGTCTTAGCACATGGATGTGCAGCAAACATCCACGCGCTGCCATGTAGGTTCCGAGACCCAACTGCCACCTTTGCAGACGCTCCATTCGCTTTCAGTTACTCACCGCTCTACTTTCTGGACCTGCCTGCCACTTTCACGAATGCCTTGGCCTCCTTCGATGACCCACTGCCCTGCAGTCTCCTGAAACTCCTTCACAGAACCCCCATTCCTGTCCTGACTTTTGTGACTCCAGACCTGGCTCCTGTTCCAGCTCCTGTCTCTGTCCCCACTCCTGACCTTGCTTTTGTTCTTGTTCTGGATCCTGCACATGTCCTGTGTCTTGTTTCTGTCCCCTTCCCAAGTCCCGCATGTCCCTTGGTGTGGAGGCCTTGTTGGACCTTGGGGCCACTCAGGGGAGGGGTAGTTCCATCAAGACATTCACATAAAGATACGGCCCTTCATTGTTTGCACTTGTGTCTCATTTCCCCTAATTTGGTTGCATACTTATACCTCCAGTGTTACTGACAGATGGCACCATAGCCAGCATAAAAGATAAAGTATAAATGGCTATGCCCTTTCAGGTTTGAGAACGTAGATGTAATTTTTGTTCAGCAACACATGAATGCTGGACTCTAAATTAGCCATCAGAGAAACAATCTAGAGTGGGATTAAGTATTGAGGTAGGAGTAACATGCTATCTTGAGATCCATATTGCACACATATATATGTTAATATATACACTATTCTGAATACTGATATGTTGATGGTCACTATGTTTACCTTCAAACAATAATGTGATCACTCTGAATAATTTGATCACTTCAACATAAGGCCTTTTATTTGCAGGAAGGTCTAAAAGCAGAAGGTACTGTATTACACTTCCAAAGTACACATGTCTAATACTATACCAGGTGCACCTCACGTGCAGTTCTGTGTTTATCTGGTGAAACAACTATTACTAGGTCAGACGCATAAGGCAAAAATTGCAAGTCTTTTGGAATCAAATTACTGAAAAAATATGATTCACAATAAACCAAATATTGATGAAAAATCAGGTTATGCTTCTGCCAGTTTAGACCATAGTTGATTAAGATCAACTGTTTAAATTATTTGTCAATAATAGCAATATTGCAAATAATACACTCACTGCTGTTACTCTTTAAGATGAGCGTAGCCTCTGCTGCTTCCCTTTTATGAAGTGTGGCTTCCTTTCCGGTACTGGTTTCAACCTCCTGTAGATTGATCAAACAAAATTCAAATCAATTATAAAATTACAAATACATTTGTAAACAAATTTCTCATTTACAATTATCACATGCAGACAGACGCAGTTACAATATAAGCCTGGCAGTCACAAATCTTTGTTTATTGTTTGCATGTGTTTCTGCTAATGGCTTTCTTAATGCTGACTTTCCAAAATCACAGACTGTTACATGATATATTTTGCTGTTGTTTTCACCAGAAAAACTTACCATAGTGATTTGTTGAACAGAGGCAACCTCATCTTTGATCACTTTTGGCTGTATCTCTTCATTTCCTTCCGCTTCACTCCTCCTCCTCTTTTTATTTCTCCTCACTGCTTTGTCTCCATCTTCTTTCTTAACTTCGGCCAATCCTGTGCAATGCAAGGCAAGTCTATTTATATAGCACTTTTCAGGTACAGAGGTAATTCAAAGTGATTTATATAACAATATACAAGGATAATTTTAGTTATTAATTCTTCCTAAAACCAGTTTAAGCCTAAACCAGAATTAAAAGAATTTCTACTGGAGATCCACCACTAGCATTGCAATTTAGTCCAAGCCTAGGTTTAATCCTAAACTATGAAACTGGCCTTATGTTTGATTGTTAAGAAAACATCAGTGTTAAGAAAAACATCAATTTTATTGAAGTTTGCTTTCCATTTATTTTCCAACAAGGAAAATCTATTAAAATTAAAATTAATTTTAATTAAATTAATGATTGTTATTTAATGTTATTCATTTTCCACGGTAGTGCCCCAATTAAACTGAAAAATTTTGATTTCAAATTTATTGACGTTCATACCGCTACAATAATATACTCACAGAATTTGGCTAGGGAAACCCTGTCCTGTTCAGTGGTTAGGTATCTAGGATCCTCTTTCTTTACAAAAATCCCAGTTTGCAATTCCTGAATTCTGTTTAGTGCTTCTAATTAGTTGGGATAGTTTCATTTTGTCTGATTTGTTGTTTTGCTTTTGTTATGTTAGCTCAATATACGTGACTCATATCTGCTCATCCAACATTTATTCCATAATGAAATGTCTATTTTACTTTGATATTGGTGAGCCAATAAACTAAATTCCCATTAATTATAATACTGTTGTTATAGTACATAAAAGAACTGGGTGTAAGTTCTTTCAGACAGGACTGCAGATAACACCCATCTTTCCTTAAATACTTGCACAAACATGTCATGAATGGAAAACCATCTTGTACAGCAATTCTGCACTAGTTTGTTGTCAGCTGAGTTCTGAAGTTGTTTGTTTCAGATCTTTTGTGGCAGTTGTACTCAAGAAAAAATACTGACATGCATGTGCACACATGCTTAGATTTTAGGGGTGGAGCCGAATCCAAACATCATATTCAGCAAAGGACAAACGTAGTATGAAAATGAAAATGTAGTACAAATCTTTTTGTGGGCAGAAAAAAAACGTCAAATAGTTGGTGGTTCTGCTACTGTTTCAGGAGACACATGCACAACAGAGCTTGTTTGACCAGCAAGAGATCAGGCTAAAATTCACCTGTTATATTAGCATTAGGTCAATATTCCCCCTGTAACTTTGCCTATGAATTGAGCAATACTGAATGATACTGAAAAAATATCAAGTACAACTAAATTGTTGTAGTATAAAAGTAATATAAAACATTTGAAATTTAGCTATATAAATTCAAGAATACATTTGTCAGTATTTTTTCTGATAAGAAATGTGTCACAGTGCGCTCAGCACCCATATAGACACACCCACTGACTTACACTGACACACACATACTGCTCTGCTCCAAATCACCCAATTATTGATCCCCTGCATCTGTGCCTTATTTGTTCTCTTGTGTTCTCGCCCCTTTATAAAGCCCACAGGTGCCCAACTCCAGTTCTGCGCTCTGCTCTCCTTCACTTCACCTAAGATGTAGATGTCCGTTTCATGTTGCCACACTAAGAGCTATTACTGCCAGCTGTTTAGTTTTGCATTTCTCTTTCCTATGTTTATTGTACATTGCTGTTCTTGTATATATGGAGAACAGTCTCCATAACTGCACTAGTTTCTAATGCCATCAGTTCCATTGTCACAATATGCCAGTATATTAGTAATTTCTTTAAAATGTCACATAGGACAGACCTAAAAGTGAAGCAACTAATAGCTCTTTTAGCAAAAGTGTGGGGTGTTGGGAGGGCAGCTGGTATTTTTGTTTATGTTGTAGCCTATGAGCTGGAACAAATGTATTGTGCTACTACTTTTGGTTGCAAGAGATTTGACATACCTTAATCTTTACATGAACTTATTCCATATCTGACTTTTAAGTCCATACTTGTCACAGTTTCCCCCTTTAGCACTGCAGTTCCCATGCGGCTTTGTTTTTGCTTTATTTTAGTATCCATCTCTGACCTTCGCCATTTGTATCTCTTTCCCCCTAATCTATCTACTTACATCCCATCTTCCTGTCTTGTGTTGTCAGTCATTCTTGTAATTATCTCTGTATTTTGCTTTGTATCTCTGCATTTTACTTTCTTTTACTGTGTTTTATGGCTACTTGTCTTTGTCTACTTTTTATCTGACTACAGACTATATTAAGGTTAATGGGACTGGATTTGCTCTAAAAAAAAGTCACTCTGCACATCTGCTACTATATTACTAAAGTGACATTTCCACATTTCTTTACTATGATATTTTTTTTCTATGAATTGCTATGTTTTCATGATAGTAAAAAAAATCTAAGTAATCACACTTTGAAAACCATGTTAATTTGAATAACATTAATGTTAACATGAATTTGAATTGAAAAAAAATCATCATAAAATTGCCCAGCAATTTTGTTGGTAGTGTAGAAGAAGGTCTACCTTTTGGGTGATTGTTACGAATTGCATTTACACTTCACAAAGACTGAGGGTGCATCCCGACTGCATACTATTTACTAATATAAACTAGTTTTTGAATATATAGTATGTGGTATATATAGTATGTAGTATGTATTATAGTTAAAATTGTTAAATTTGAGTACACTCAAAAATCCATGATACATTCTCACAATTGGGCTGGTTTTGAGTATGGTTTGAATGGACACTATTGCCCATGTTGGCGGACAACATAGATGGTTCAGCGACGACTGTTGCAAGCAGTCAGTACAACTTATAATAATAATAATAATAGTAGTAGTAACTGTTCATTTGAATTCCAACTTTTAACATTGCTGTTTTACCTCAGAAAGGGGGAATGATATAAATATGAAAAAATATTACTAATGCTTCCACCCATTTCACTGATGGTACTATGCATATTGCTGTTACATTGGTTCCTTCAGCAGTGAGAACTAAATGTATAGCCACTGTTTCTAAATGTGTATATGTTAAAATCTATTGCCATATCCTATTGATCAGGTAATGTGCATACAGAATAAGTACAGAGGGAATAACAATTACCACAGCTTCCTACTTTTCTTTTGCTTTATCCAAGTGTGCTGCTTTAGTAAATGTGTTGTGGCCATGGCATGGTTACTATTAGTCACTGCAAACTGTTATGCATAGCACTCAAACCTTATATGTTTTCAAAGGCCATCGGTGTAACCTCTTACCTTGCTCATCAAGTGGTACAAGACGATACACCTTATAAGGTTCTGAGATGTCTAGCTGCGACCTTTCTGTGACTTCACTGAACTCAGGACTTTTATTTAAGGCACAGCGGAGACGAGTCTTCCAGGAAGCAGGGTCAGACTGCCCCTTTTCTGACAGCTTCCCCTTAAACTCCGCCCAGGCCTGTTAGTGAGAAGGGTTCAAATTCCAGTATAACAAATCTTAATACAGTACCATCTCTATGTGTTCGTTAGAATTCGATAAGATCTACTTTGTGCTTTTAAGAATAATTAAGTATTTATGGAGGAATTCCAAGTAACAAAAAAATTTCATGACATCTATTGCTGTTAAAGCGGTGATGTATCTAGTGCAAGGTTGGAAACAGCACAAAGTGAAAACAACCTGAGACCTTAAAAATAGCAGCATCCTCCTCACTTCGGAAGTCTTGTTTTCCAGCATGCTTCCAAGGTATTCGAAACATGGTCTTCTCAGGGTTGTCCCATACAAGTCCAGGATATTTTCCACTGCTTACCTACACAAGCACAGTAAGAAAAAATGAAATGTTAGCAGTGTTACTCATATTATAAACCTACATTTACTAGTATGTTAAGGTATCACAAACCTGTATGAAGAAAACATATTGGATCGGCTTGTGAGATATTTTATGTTCGGTTATATCAGTGCTGGTGATCACATTTACAGGATTCAAGAAACTAGTTAGATATACTACCCAGTCATGTAAATAATTATAACAACACTGGAGATAGGCTCAATAGATACTTAAGGTCAAATTATGACAAAGCTGTGTGTTCACCTTATCTCAAAAGAAAAATTTTGAACAAACATTTTATGAATATAAGTCCACACCAGAAAAATGCATAAAAAAAGACTTTGGTCTATTGGTTAGTCAAATAGATTTCTTGGAGCTATTACTTGGCTAATAGTACATAACTCTGTTACCTTTATTAGAAAAGCCACTGGTAAGGTAGTGACAGCATATTCCCTTATTAAATCTAAAGTAATTTTTTGGTTAACGATGCTAAGGGTGGAGTTTTGACAAGCAATGAAATAGAGAGTATAAATTAAAACAACAATCTATGACTATTAAATTATATTTTTTATAATCTACTCTTAATAAACACATCTGAAAAAGAATGAATAATGATATATTTAATGGTCTTCTAACAGGACACAAATAATGGATAAATAGCTCTCTCTCACACAAACATTCAGTCATACTCACCTGCTCAACCAACCATGACCGCAATCGGCGTGTAGACCGAATTTTAACTGATGCCATCTGAAAAAAACCAAATGAAGAATCATTTTCATTTGACAGCCTGTGCAGACCTATTCAGATGTAGATATTGTGGGCTATGGTTTTGAGAATTAGAAAAAAAAGAAAAAAGTGTTATATTAGCACTAACACTACCAAGAGAACTTTCTCATGCTTATCATGCTTAATGATGGACAGGATTTATGGCATTTAAATACTTTTTCCAACATAATTGATTAAATTATGTACATTTGGGGGACCTTTTCACTCTACTACTATCAAATAAAGATATTTAACACTACTTTTTATTTAAAATGTGTCAAAATAAGATTGCTAAAATTGCAGCACAGATTTTAATTGACTTTTTGATTATTTAAAATATAAACAATATTTCAATGTCTCTTTTTCATTGTGTTTTGGCTGATTTGTGTGCTGTTTTTTTTTTGTAAATTTGAAATTGGTCTTTACTGTTAGTAATGATCTTTTTTAAAATAGTTTTCATTTTCAGGTTTAAGCTATCATTATAGAATGTAAGAGGCTTTTAGAACATTAAAATCTAGTGAGGACTAGCAAGGCCAGATCTTTACAGCACATTTTACTCATGCTAGAGAAGCAGCCATCTTAATTGACAAATAAATCCCTTTTCAGAGTAATAAAGTTGTGGGCAATGGATGTGAGTCACATTACATTTTTGCTTGGAGTGACTTAACCTTGGACAGTGGGTATGTGAAGATCCGAGCTGTAAATTATGTGTTGAAGTATATTTTAATATTGGTATGTTAAGTTTGGATTGGAGACAATCAAGTGCTCTATGTATTAGCATGTTTATTCAATAATAATAAGATAATAAATGGTTATCGGTTTGTCACCAGTTTGTCTAGCAGTGACATTAATAAAGCTGTTAGGTTTGTGTATGAGGGGCAACATACTGGACAGAAAGTACAAACTATAAGTATCGGTAGATGGGGTGAAGCATGAGACTGGAAATTGCTATGCCAATAACAAACAACTGCGCTGCCTCCACACAGCCAATCACTTCCGGTATAGATAGGTTTTAGGGGATTTCTAGCTAGGTCTGCCACATCTTTACTTGTGCAGTTTAGTTTTAGAGTCCATAAACTAAGGGTAGCTGTGAAGGAGTCATCAGAAGTAGCTGAAAGAGTTAATCAGTGGTTATGGATAAGAAGACATATATTATCTGGGAAAATGCACTATGAAGGCGGAATGGCTGAAGTGTTTATGTGTTTAGTGTTTTAGGTAAATGGGTAGGTCAGTGGGCTGCTGTGCCTTGTCATTGTATAATGTGGTAGATCCAGATGGAACTGGAGGCACTAAGCATGCATTAATGGTGCCAGTGGGGCTGGGTGTGGTCTTAGTCACCAGGGAGGCCAATATGGATCAGTGGTGCGGGGACTGCTTGGTGGTGTAGTAGGTAAAATCAATGTGCAACTGGCAGCACTGAGTACACATTAACGGTGCTAGCAGGGCTGAGCACAGCCTCAGGCGCTGAGGAGGCCAATATGGATTTTACAAATTAGGAAGTGACTGGCTACATGGAGTGCCTAAAGCCCATATGGACATTGAGCATGCACTTACCAGCGAGGTTTATGTTTAAATAGGTGTAGCTTGGTTAATTGCGAGCTTGGTGGGGGTGGGTCTGGAATGCCAGACCTCACTGTTGAGTTATGGAGGTGTCGTGGGCTTAATTCATCAAGACACAAAGAGAGGTGCCTACCTCATAACCCGTGTGAAGTGCTTGTGATGTTGTGGTTGCTTGTATGAAGTGAATGGGTTGGGCCCTATGTGAAGCTCTAATGGTATGACAAAGGATATTTGACTTCTTATCCTGTGTATAATTACAATTAAATGAGAATCAAGCAGCAGGGGGGTTTGTTTTAATAACTTCTTTAAATGGTTAATATTTATAGTCCCAACAGGGATTCATTTTTTAAATATATATATATTTTGTTCATTCTTGCCACATAGAGGGATATCATTATAAGAGGAGATTCATACTGTACTTTGGATTCTAAAATGGACTGAATGTCTAACTAAAACAGTACCTGTTGTCAGTCAAAAAAATGACTGGTAAAAAAAAATGATGCTTGATTTAGGAATTTTTGATTTCTGAAGACTTAAGAAATAACTTTCTCCAATAACTCCAATAAGAAATAACTTTCTTGTTTTTCGGCCAAATATAAAACTTATTACAGTTTCAAAGTTCTTGTCAGATTTGCAGAACTGCTTCTAAAGTGGCAGTGTTATTTCAGATGTCACACCAGTTTCCCATACACAGATCTATATGTTTACAAGATTCATGATCAACAGTTTACTCATAAAGAAACTATATTTTATACTTGCAATTAAAAAAATCACAAACCTCATTCCTTTTCAGGTGGTAAGCCTTTGATGCAAATATTAAGATATACAAGATCCAAATCTAAGAGTTTAAAAACTGATATAAAAGAAAGCAGAATTTAAAGCATTAACTGGCAATGTCTCAATGTTTCAACACAATTAGTCAGTTTAAACTAATTGAAATAATCATATTATGATCAGGGTGAACAGGCTGGCATGGTATTTGCTTGAATTAATGCAAAATCTCTATGACGTGAGCACAACTGAAATACTAAATAAATTAATACTAATATTAATACTACTAATTAAATCAGTGATTGATGGGCCTACGGAGTTAACGGAGCTATATGAGGCTCCCTATTTCTTAGTTAAACAGACTGGTTAGTGTGACATACAAAACCCTCGTAAAATATGCCATTTCAGTTTTTTCTTATCGCGGTTATCCAGATAACAACTCCAACTCACTGTCAGCTCAGGCATTTCACACAAACGCTTTAAAACAACAACAGCGCTCTCTACAGGCACCAGGTTAAAATGGTAAAAGATGTGGCGTAATACCAATCGTTAAAATCGAGAACATTAATCTTGTGTGAAAGGCCGAAAATTCATAAACAAATCAAAGCTAGTTGGCAAACGCTAAACATTATCATCATACTAGCTAGCTAGCTAGTAGTGTCAGCTTTTATGCACTGATGATCGGTAAAAGGACTACTTCCTAATATTAATGTTATACGATCATGCAGAAGAAAATCGAACATTAAGACTGCTAGCTACCTGTCTTTTGTTTACCTGTCTTTTCTAATATAGAACAGATAACATGATCCTTGCTACACTCTGAACTGTTTAGTGCTATTAAGAAATTAACTGAAACCAACCACTTTCAGATAATCTATAACGTGTTAAAAGTCACTGACAAACATTTCTAAAAAAAAATAAAAAAAGGCTTACCTTCTGTTGTTGCTGTTGTTCTTCTTAGCGCAAAATAATTCTCACTTTTCTACAAAAAATGTTATGTTGCTGCTCCACTGAAACCTTCTGCCCCGTCATCAACGAAGACAGAAACTCGCTCCTTTTCCCAGAAATCATGTGACACTTCAGGCACGTCTGTCAAACCACTAGGTGACCACTAGGTGGCAACAAAGACTTGTGTTGCCTGCATAGAAGAACCATAGAATGCCATTAAACATTAAGACACAGGAAAGGACAGAAAAAATTCAAACTTCCTATATGCTCTTTTCTATCAATTGTTTTTTTTTGGAATTATTTATGCAAATGAAAATGTATATCACTGGAGAAAATGAATCTGCAGTACTACATTTCTCTTCTTCACTGTAAAACAAATCCTGATTTTACTGAAAATATCTCTAAATTTTACAGTAGTTTTCTGTTTTTTAAATTGTATTTGAAAATACCCATAATTATAGACATTATCTGTATAAATCAACTATTATTTTAAATATTATGCCAATAATGTCAAATTACATTTATTTCTTTTTTTGTACATCACAATTACTGTATAATTTATACAGCATTTTTCTGCTTTCTTAAATGTCATACATATTTATGTAATTAAATATATACCTCATTATATAAAGGTTATGTCCATGCTAACACTTTTACATTTTTATTTTGCCATTTAAAGGTTTATTTATTTATTTTTATGTGTACTTTTGAATTGAAACAGTATTACTGTGTATACAAATTGTGCAAACCTTTTTCACTACATTAAACATAATGCTTAGTCTTTTTTTAGAGTACAAAGCCACACTGCTGTCAATATTAAAACTTACAGGCTTGTTGCACCTCTGGCCACATCCAGTGATGTCAAAGTGAGTTAAAGCACATACATCAATTAATCTGAATAAGTACCTGAAGTTGTATCACCAAGAATGGTAACTATGTCCTTTAGAACAGCAACATGCCTGCTAATTTCAGGATCAAATTTCACAAGTGCGAGTTCAACCTGAAACCTTAAACTATAATCCATTATCATAGCACTTGCTATGCCAAGCTTAACTCAAGTACATCGGCATCTTACTGAATAAGTAACACTATAGTGAATGCAAATTACACACAGGAGCTAGAAGAACCACCAACTTCTTTCAAATCAGCTGTGTTGGAAAATTTCAGGTTCCCAGTGAACAGAGTGGTGGATGAGGACAGTATGTCAGCTTTGTTGGGTATGTGTGCAGAAACACAAACATGCTAACACATATTCAATAGCATCACTCAGATATGCAAATCATTTACATTTACACATTTGGCAGGCACTCTTATCCAGAGCAACTTCCAGTTTCAGTTACACAGTGGTAGGCAAATGTATGATAGGGGTCTTGCCCAAGAATTCATATTGGTAAAGCATGATGCATTTGACTGGACAGTCTCACATGAGAGAGGCCGCATTGTTACCCAGTATACTAGGATATAGTAACCAACAAATCAAGACCAACCCCACCCCAAACAAACCAAATGGGGGATTTCATAAAATAGGATTTCTATTTAGCCAGTTAAGGTCAATGTTTAACTAGTAAATATTAAGATAGTTAAATATGCAATAGAAATTGGACAGTCTTGGTTTTGAGCTAAATTTATCTGGCGAAGATGAGCAATCCTGCTTTGTGGAATACTCCCTAGAAGTCCCATAAGTTCCCCTACTGCTTTTCAGCAGCATTTAGATACAAAAGAAGACAGGGTCAAAAGCATTACCAAAGCATTTCCATTTCATCAGCTTGATCTGAAGCTTTAAATGCAGAGATATACCCTAAAGAGAACAAATTAATTATTATCTATTTAATTTGTATTTAATAACATAATAGATGCTTTTCATTTTATAGCTGATTGTAACTTATTACCTTTTCTTTTAATCAGTCTTACACATAAACATGACTTATGTGAGAATATACATCACTGTTTACATTTTACTGCTTAATACGCTAAAAGCTGTACCAACTGCTTCAGGGGGAATTATATGATATGAGGTGGAACAAATTGTAACTTGCACCACTGTCTGTTCAAAATAAATTAAAAGAACCTTAGACTTATGCATTTGGGGAGTTGATGGTTTTTTTTTTTTCCAGTTGTGCCAACTTCATATCAAACTGTGATATCCAAACTGTGAACTGCAAAATGCCGTCAAATCTGAACTGGACCTCTGGTGTTGAAGGATATGCATTTTATGACTTACTCACATAGGACTACCTCACAGGCAGTTTTCATTTATTTTAGAAATGTGGAAGCCTTTGCAATGTTCCTCATATGATAAAATGCAACTCTGCAGACGTTAATATGAGTAACAAAAACATCAGAATTGATGATACACTGATACAATAAAGATAGAGAATTCAACATGTTCAATAAGCATTCTGTTTATTTCATTCATCTTTGCCTAGATGTAAAAAGGTCTGTTACGTCCAGTCAGATATTTCATTCAAGTATATGTTCAGTTTGTTAAGTGGCTCCTGAATACACAGTAACACTAGTATATAAAATTGTGTGTCAACAGCATAACTATGAAAATAGATTTAATGCTTTTGAATTATGTAACGAGGTGTCACAGAGAAAGAAGAGCAAAAAATGCTAAAATGGATCCTCTTGGAGTTCCATATTTAATGTCAATGTTTTGATATCTTTCCATAAAGCTATCTGAGGTATGACCTGAAGCAGCTTCATGCTGGTGCTGAGAGACTTAGTGTTTAAGTCAATGCAGAATAAGGTCATGATCTACAGTATCAAAAGCTGCACTCAGGTCAAGAAGAACAAGAATATAAGTATTATCAGAACTAGCACTCAGCAGCAGAAAATTTAAAATCTCTGAACAGGGCAAGCTCAGTGTTGTGATTAAAATGAGCACCAGATTTTCCAAAGACATTATCTGAAATCAAAAATTTAGTTGAATAACAAGTTTCTACCAAGATGTTACTTAAAAACGGTAGGCTGGATATGGGCCTAAAATGATAAACAGCTGGATCTGAATCTGCTTTCTTAATTGGAGTTCTAATCATAGATACCTTCAGAAAGAAGACTGATCACAGTGGCTAAAACCTCATTGAAAACTTAAAGTAAAATCTTCTTTAAAAAAGTAATAAAGACTGCATCTAATTCACAAGTAGATGATTTCATTTTAAGGACAATACTTGTACGTTTGCTATTAATGCAAAAGGGATGCATAATAGACAGAAGGATTACTGGGATGGTAATCATTTAAAAATTTCAGGTGCAATCAAGTGAAGAGTGTCATTGTATGAATGAACTAAGTTACTAGTGGAGAAAAAGAATAAAGTAGTATAATTTTCTATACATTTTATATAAATTGCCTAGTTGTTTCTGGCTGTACCGCATCTTCACATATTCTTTGGTAACCTTTGGCAAGCTAAACCAGCTACATAAGCTCAATAGGTGGCTAAAACATTATGTATGTATATGTTCATCTTTAAATATAACTAAACGCTCACAACTTCTCCTTTCTATTAAATCTTTCGTGGGACCTTATCACCAAGGGGTATCTCCTTCAGTTTCTGCAAAAGTATAACATGAAAACAGATTATTAAAGAAAAACATATCAGACATAGTTACACCTATAACACTAGAAATAGACCAAAATTACAAGCATTTAGCTATGATGTGAACCATAGTGTCTATCACTTTATTAATAGTGAATATTTTTGAATATCTCAAAACTCTGCTAGCCATTTTTCAAATTTTACAGATCACATCACTGCCTAAAAAAATTCTCAAAACTCTCATTTACATTAAAGTAAATGTGTATTAGCCATGATATCGCGGTTGTCCCTCCTCTGGCGATGTGGTTCCCATGGCAACACCTTACCATGTGCTTACTTGTTTTGGTTTTATTCCTAGTTCTGGCTCCTGTTTCAGTTTTTCCCTGGCCTTGATCTGTTGAACCCTTTTTCCTTTTACCTATCAACTTGTATATATAGATCCTGTGTTTTCTAGACTGTCAATGGTCATTGTTTAAATTCTACTGTTATCATTTGTCTTGCTCCTTAGATTTGGATGCTTCCTGTTTTCTTTATGTACCCAAAACTTGTGTGATCCCGTCATGTTTTTAGTCTTTGCTGCAAACATGGCTTATAAATGAATGTCACTGTATGCTGCTCTTTTCTTGCATTCATGAATAATCATCCCTCATTCAAGCAGAGCCATCAATGAACAGTATAAAAAGGTCAGTAGCAAATCCAAAAGTGCTCTACACTGACATGCACCTATATCTACATTTGTCTTTAAATGACAGGGTCTCATCAGCTGTTATCTAAACAACGAAATATGACAATTCACTTATATAGATAAGTTAATATGTAGATAAGAGTTGTTCACTCACCTGCCGTAGTCTGGTGTGATATGTCTCATCATTTTCTTCTTCCCCTCGATCATGGTATACTTTGTGTCTTTTGCAGGCACTAATTAATTCACCCTCTTCAAAGAAGTCAGCAGGGTCAAGCAAGTGGGCATTGATGAGGCTTACAAGATATTCTCTGTAATGTTTGCTGTAAAGTACAAAGCATGTTTATGTTGAGCATTGTTGTTATAACCTAGTGTCCATCTTTTTAAATATAGCTAATGTTTTTAATGGAATACACAATTCTGTACTGGTGTGATCGGGTGTTCGCACATTCCATCATGAAAAGAATGGTGGGGCTTAACTGGCTAATAGAATTTGAGTCAGCACCAAAGCCAATGTGATTGGTTGTGCAATTTTATCATATAACATCAATAGACAATTGAGTTGATTGACACCACAGAGCCTCTAAAGTTAGGACAGACTTAATCTCTCTTGTAAAACATAGACCTCTCCTAAATTTATCAGATACCAACCAGATAGTCCATATTTGTGCTCTCTCCCAGATCCCCTCACACCTAATCCAAATCGTAAATGGCACTGAACATTTGGGACAAGGCTTGAGGCAAGGCAATGGAAAAGAGAATTCCAGCTCAGTTCTTTACCCAGTACAGTCTTTGTTGAGTCTAAAACAATCTGTTAGAACTTCTCTAAGTATAATGTCATTAAGTCCTCTGGGAACAACAACAGTGTGCATTGCTTTCTTTTCCTGTTTAAAAACTTTATTTTTTGATTGTCATGTCTCTCTTTAATTGGTTTGCACCTTTATTTATTTATTAAATTGTTGAGACATAAAATGAAAATATAAAGTCAATGCAGTTTCAATCTGTCCCATTCTTGATATAACAGCCTGAGGATGTTTAGTTTTATACTACTTATCATATTTCACTTCTGGGTGTTTTTAGTTTTATGCTTCTTTATCATATTTCACTTCATGCAATCTTCTTATCATCATTGTTTTATTAATTTTACTTAAGTCATTTGAAGTCTAATTTAAGTGCTTCATAAATTTCATATTGTTTTACTTGCTGTTTTATATGGTCCTTCTGGCACAATAACCTACAAACTTGCAAGGCAGCCAAATGTAAGGTTTGGCTTACATGTAAGGTTGTTTTGTACCGCTAATGAGTTGCCAAGGCAAGGTTACCTTATATCCAAGTCCATGGTGCCAAAGCTACTAAATTTATTAAGAAAAGAACTGCAGTTTGACCCATGACTATGGGTTTAGATGTCACTAATAAAACTATAGCATGCATAATGAGTACCAGGGCATTTTTACTCCAGCTTTTGGATATAAAATAATGCAATGGCCATTCATGTTATTCATTGCTTTGTATAATGGTGTCAAAATCGGTTCTGTTATGCAAAGTTAGAAATATAGTAGTATTTTCTATTTAATACCAATGTGTGTGTCTGCAGAAAGCCCCCCCCAAAACTGCCAACTCTTTAGCAATTTAATGAATTGGCTATCTTTGGTTTCAGTACAGCTAAATGGCGAATGGGAGTATGAGTAAATATAAGAAGTATGACTAAATACAAGGTCACTCACTCGCAAAGTCCAGCATGGCCTTCCTGTGTTTGAATTCCACATGGTGCATCAAACTGTGCTCCATCTTTCTGCTCCATCACTCCACATCCTTCTGTGTGACAAACACGTGAATTAAAACAGCAGTACGTAACTCCTATAAAAATTACTTTTTGCCATATTTACTATGTTACTATGTCCACACAATAGTATATGAGACAGATAATCTGTGAAAAAAAATCAGGCCTTTCTAGTTCCACCTTGTCCTCCTCATAGCATTTACATGAATCCAGCACATCTGAGTCAAAACAATCAATCCAGCCCGAGATTAAACAAGCATGCTAGCATGCTTGATGTTTTTTTTATCTGATTAAAAAAACCCCACAAAGATAATAACACAGTGTAGCACATTTCTCAATCAGAAACCACAGTCCCATGGGGGATTACACCAGGTGCTGGGGAAGGGGAGGAGGTCAAGACAAGGACAGAGCACCAACCATCACTGGACATACATGCACACACACAGGTCACATTCATAAAGGAGAATTTAGAGTATCCAATCAACCTAACCTCCATGTTTTTAGACTTTGGGAGAAAACCAGAGACCTCTGAGGAAACCCACACAGAGAGAACATGGAAAGTCCACCCACAAAGGGACTCAAACCCAAGTCCCTAGTGCTAAGAGGCAAACATGCTAACCACCAAGACATTCATGTACAGATTAATTTCTGCTTGTCTATTGGCCAGTTTGTTGACATTTCACAATGTGCACAGCAGCCTTCTTTGTGGAGAGGGACTTTGCAAGCAGGGAAGGAGTGCAGTAGAAAGGGAGTGAGAGGGGCCTGCTAGTTGTAATCATTTGAATTTTCAAGCTAAGTCCTCGCTTCTGAATTTTATTCACTACACCTTTAAGTAAAAAAAAGTATGGTTGTGACATTGATTGGTCTCCTCATTTTTGCAAATGAGATTGTAATATAGAACTACAAGAGTAATTCAGTGAATTCAAAGTCCTTTTTATGTGATTTGTGTTTTATGTTGCCCATTTCATGTATTTCATAAGGTTAAAGTTTTGTCATGGAGAACTCATAGAGCCTTGCCTTGACTTGCTCATTAGGCATCTGCTCACCAAGATACTCTGTTGTCCATAAACGTACCTTTTACAGATATACATATCTGGGTATGTCAACAACTTATACCTTCATCTACTATATACAGAATCATACTAATATCTTAATGAAAAATTACCAGCAGCCACAGAGTGATATCAAACGCTTATTATGCTTATGTATTATTCTTCAAATGCTTATGTGGAACATATAAGACTTAAACATACTATGTAACAAATGTAAATGGTGAGAAAATAGGACAGAATATCATGCCAGGTTTGACCATACCCATCGTTGTCCCATCAGGGTCTATGTTGAACTTCACCCCACCCATCTACAAAGAAGAACATTTGTGAATGGTATAGCAACATGAATTGCATTTTCGCTTTGACACAACATCTGCCTTCTCTTTTGTACCTGTAGCAAAGCCTGTAACCTAGCTGGGGTCCAGTCTCGTAGGTAGAAAAGGCAGTCACGAGGATGGTGGGCATGTAGTCCTGTCACTGTGCATTGAGCATACATACATCCTCTCTAAAAAGCAAAGGAAATGACAATTATTAGTAAAAGGCTTTTCCACTGATAATATTATATTATTTTTATTTAGAGCATTTATTTTCAGTGAGTTGAATCAATAAGGGTAATGGCCTTCATCCTGCTCATTGGACTCTTGAAACAAATGCATTTGAGCCTCAGAAACTACACCTAATGAAACATGAAGGGGTCCATAATAGGTTCAATCTGTAGGCCAAATTTCCAGTATAGGCCTCAACAGCTCTCAAATACCCTCAAGAATATCTCTTATGTATCGTGTGTGTGTGTGTGTGTACACACGTGTATACAATGTCCTCCACAAATATTGGCACCCCTGGTAAACATAAGCAAAATGGGCTGTAAAAATAATTATGCTTTTGAGGGTTCATTCAAATATTAACAAAAATATAACCTTTATTTGAATAATTGAAGGAAAAAACTGAGTCTTTTCTCAAATCTGTGTATGGCACAATTTGTGGCAACCCTTGAAATGAGTGCAGTCTAACTGACGTAAATTGACTTTGTTTAACTTGGATACAAATATGGGGTGATATGCAGTCACTGGGGAAAGAAACCACACTGATGGCTTACGAACATTTTCAGGTCTTTATTCCGACAGATCCCACTGACTGGGATTTTGAGTAAGACTAAATTTTGAGTAAGACACTGCTCTAGACTAAAGTCAGCAGTCACTTCTCCTGTATCTGCTTTATCCGCTACAGAAAACATCCTCACTGGCACATCCAGATTAGGATCCTGTGAGCCAATCTGATCCATATGACGACTCATGGCTGGCGAAATTGTGCCTACCAACATCACCCCTTCCTCAAGGTTCTCCAATTCAACCTGCAATTCATGTACAGCAACAGTTTTCACCACTTGCTCTCGCTTTCCCCTCTGAGGGGCAGAAGTAGAGAAATGAGTGCAAGGACGTATATCCACCTGATTAATTCTCTTTATCGGTCCTCCCTCCACTGGTTCCACTGTGTACATCATCCCCTGCACGTCCACTACATGATAAGGAATAGCCTGCCAGGCATCCTGGATTTTGTTCCTGCCTGGAAGACGATTCCTCATATATACACACTGGCCTACATCAATGGAGGGGCAGTACACTTTGTTCCTCTGAACGGCTGTGCGTTCAGCTGCTTTCTGTTCAGAATAAGCTTTGGCTCGCTCATGATTAGGCACCACAACTGCATCTCTTCCTAACAATGCATCAGTCGGAAGATGAGGATCCATTCCGAACAGCAAGAAATACGGAGAATACCCTGTAGTCGCATGTGGAATCACATTATATGCAAAGGCCAATTCTGGTAAATACCCTGGCCATCTACGTTTCTTCTCTGGAGGAAGAGTATACAAAAGCTCATGTAACGTCCTGTTAAATCGCTCACATTGGGCATTCTCAGTTGGGTGATACAGCATCATGAGACTTCTCTTAGCCCTTGACCTCGCTTTCAAAATTCCGGCCTTGGTCAGAGTATAATCTCTCGGGTACTCCATACCACATGAACCACTCTTTTAGTATAATTTTTGCAGTCATGTCAGCTTTTGATCTCGGGTCGCAAAAGCCCATGTGAACTTAGTGAAAACACCCGTAATCACTAAGACACTCTTTCTCACCTCAGATGCTGGTTTGAGTTGGGTAAAATCTACAGCTACTACCTCCAGTGGTCTGGTAGCTAGAAAAGACTGCATGGGTGGATGTATTTTGGGATGAGGCATTTTGGTTAAAACACAATGTTGGCATTTCTTTACCCACCGCTCAACCTCTTCATACATCCCTACCCAAAAACACCTACAGTGTAGTAGTTTCAGTGTTCTCTCTATACCCTGATGACCCATATAGTCATGCACACTCTCAAAGAGTTGTGTCTTCAAACAGTCAGGCACTATGAACTATAGACACTCCCCATGCCTCACATCCTCCACTACTTGGTACAGTAAACCCTCACGCTCCCTAATTTGTCCCAATGCTTCAGCCACGACCATACCGGTTTAGACAGTCCTTGCCTCTTTCGGCCCATAAGCTTCCTTCCCCTTTTCCACCAGGTTCTGAACACACTCAGCACTGGATCCTGTTGTTAGAAAACTCATTCTTGGCATACCCAGGTAAGGTGGGCGTGTTGCCCTGAGCTGTACTTACATCTCGGCAGCTCGCTACCCTCACCAGCATCTGTTTAACTTCACACCTCTCTATCCCAACCATATCCAATTCTGGGTCGAGAGTAGTCCCTCTACTCATTAAATTGCAAATAGCCATGCAGTTGTCATATTCACTATCCTCTGGATCAATCTCGGTCTCCCCTGCCTGAACGGTACTGATGACAAAGCGGGTTTAGATGACATAGCGGGTTATTGTTCGTAACCACCAAGGATGTAGTGCCCAGCAGATAACTCCTACATTTCTCTGTTATGGCCCATTTCAAATCAAGGAGTTCCAACTGCATACTGCTGTAGTACTTATCTTTTTCTCAGCATTTCTTAACCTCCGACTCGCATAAGCTACCACCTTTCTCACTCCATCTTGCTGTGGATACAAGACAGCTCCAAAGCCCTGACTACTCGTATCAGTCTTGACTATAAACGGACTCGTAAAATCAGCAAATCCGAGCACAGGTGCAAATGATCAAATGAAACCTGACACTCAGGCTTACCATCAGCTCATTCACTCTGGATGAGGGGCCCATTTTCAGACAACCCCATTTTATACTACTGTGTGACCATTTTCAGACAACCTACTAAATAATGTAGGGGACCTGCAATCTGTGAAAACCGTTTGACAAATTTCCTGTAATAGCTGCAGAGCCCCAAAAATGATTGCAGTGCTTTCAGCATCTAGGTCACTGGCCATTGCTCAACAGCAGACACATTTCCTGGGTCTGTTGCTATGCCTTCAGCTGAAATCTGAGGTCCTAAAAAGATCACCTTATCCTGGAGAAAATGACATTTCTTCATTTTCACTTTAAGCCCTGTTTCCTACAGCCATCTAAACACTGTCTAACCTCTCCAAATACTCTGGAAATGTCCTGGAAAATACCAAAATATCATCCAAATACACGAGCATTATTTGGAAAATTAAGTCAGTCATGGTCACCTGCATCAACCACTGAAATGTTGCTGGCCCATTGCAAACTCACAGGCATACGTACATGTTCATATAAACCAAAAGGAGTGGTGAATGCATTTTTATGCCGATCCCTTTCTTCAACGGCCACCTGATGATAACCACTAGCAAGATCAATAGTGGAGAAAAATCTCGCTCCACACAAAGCATCAAAACTGTCATCTATTCGTGGCAGAGGAAACGCATCTCTTTTGGTTTTCTGATTCAACTTGCAGTAATCGACACACAAGCGAAAACTGCCATACGCCTTCCGTACCACCACTACAGGCAAGACATAGGAGCTAGAGCTGTCTTTAATAACCCCTTTTCTCAATAACAGAGATATGATCCTTGATCTCTTTATACTGGGTAGGTGGAATTCTATGGTACGGGAGGTTCACCGGCACGTCATCCACCATCTTAATCTCATGTTTCACTGTCTCTGTATACCCTAGATTGTCATCTCCCATGACAAAAATGTCAGCATATTTGTCCAGTAATGCTCTTAACTCAGCTTGTTGTTCCACTGTACCCCCTACATCTAGTTTACTCATTACACATGACAAATTACACTGCGTCTGTGCCTCCTTCAGGTCCACAGATACTTGTTCTGTGTTTGAAGTGATCTGCTGAAACTTTACTTCATAATGCTGTTCTGGGTTCACTCTCTGTAACAGGGACTCCTATCCGAGTTCAGGGCCTCAACCACACTGCCTCAAACAAGAGATTAACTACCTGCACTGGTACTGCCTGTCTTTGAGCCCTCACTAGTGATTGCATGACCACTATCCTGCCCGGTAACTACCTGGCTCTAGCATCCACAGTCCTTCTCTTGGTGACCTAGGTGATCATAACTGTAGCCACTGAGGCTGCAGGGATGTGTATTAACTCTTTGCCTGCTATTCGAGCTATGACTGTCCTGTCAACTCTATGTGTGTATCTATTGAAACATGTTTCTCCAGTCAGAATCTACCGTCATATCTAAAGTGCGATCGAACTCAGCCTGAACTAACTGACAGCAACGACCTATGAAGTTTATGCCTAAAATGCAGGGTACAGCTGTCTGCTGATTCTGGGGATTCTTTACCACTAGAAACCCACAATCAGGGATCTTCATTCCCATTGCCTCTACTTCCAACTCTAAATATCCTAAGTAGGGGATATCTAATCCATTAGCGGCTGTTAACCTGAGCCATCCTGCAGTTGACAACATATCTCCTGTTTCCCCACCCAATTGCTGATGAAAAAACTCCTCCCTCAGGGTGCTTACTTGACTGCCAGTATCCAGTAAACATGAGGCAGTAACACCCCCGATTTTGACTTCCACTATGGGACAAGTCCCCACTGCTCACTCTAATATCTTACTGTGACTAGGGTTAGTGTCATGGGAATCTATGTTTTGCCTTTGAATGGCCCGGTTCACAGCCACCTGGGGCATCTCACTTTCCTGAGCACCAGAGCTATCCCATCCTTTTATTTTACATACTGAGGGACAGTTTTTCGCTTTGTGCCCCTCCTTCTGACACTTCAACCATATAGGTCTACCATCATCAGTGAAATGGAGTTGGGCTTGTAGTTTACTGTCAGTTGGCTTGCTCACAGCTGGTTGCCGAAGGGCCAACTCTTTTACCGCTAACATCAGCTCACAGGAGCTGCTTCCCTTGGTCTGACACAAGTAGCACAGCATCTTCTAAGGTGCGGTCTTCGTGGGCACTGACCACGGCACAACAAGCCATCTCCCCTTGCTCAGTCAGCTTAACAAAAGAAAACAAATCATGTCTTTCTATTACAGGGGATTCATAAACATGGGACATCAAAAATTAAACATTCACCTCTATGATGAGCTTAAGTCAGGAACCTGTAAACAAAATAAAACAAACCTAGTACTGTGTCATCACTGACACTCGATTGGATTTCTCAAAAATGAGAGATTTAATGGATTTTAGAAAAACAAATGCTACATTTCTTGGCATTAATTATATAAAACTTAGCTAATTACATAGTCTACCTTATTTGCTGAATGGTAAGCACTGAACATCAGAAGATAGTGTTAGGCATCATTCTCTCTTACTGAGATAAATACTTCTTTGTTTTGACATGGCTTTCTCCATGTCATAGAATTTGTTGATAGGCAGTGCCATGCTAATGCTCCTCGTTGTGTTGTTAATGTATGTGTATATAAATCCTTTGTGTAAACATGAACGTTGTCAGTGTTTGATCCCATGATAGCCTTAGTGCTATGTTGTCTTCCGTGTCTCTAAATAAATGTTGTTGTATGTATCACAGCTCCTCTTTTGCATCCTGCCAAGCCTCCCCGTGTTACAAGATTTTTAGATTTAGTTATATTTATGGTCACTATATTCTGGTTAATATATTAAAAATAAGTAATAAGGAATAAGTTATAAAGCATGCTTTTTACATCCTGTTTTGATCTTGTTTACCAGGGGTTTCAATATTTTTGGAGGGCACTGTACTTCAGGAAAGTTTTGTAGTAGTATTTTTAATGCACTTTTTCACCATATACAGAAAAATACACTTCTTGTATAGTTTGAAATAATTCACATTCCTACCTTGTGGAAAGGGTTGTTGCAGCCACAGCAGAACTCATATCTACATTGGCTGCAAGTGAAGTGCATACAACCTCCTTTTGCCAGGGCATACTGAAACTTACAGTTAGGACAATCTGAAAAAAATAGAAGGCGGGGGGCGGGTAGAAAAGGTTCTAAAAGTCAGTTGGAAATTCTTTTTGGGTTCAATTTCATGATTTAATATATAGTTTTGCTCCATTTTATTTGCTCCATTTAATTTAACAATTACTGTAGCAATTAAGACAAGAGCTTTGCTCACTATAGAGTTGTGATCATGATGAAAAATAAAAATAAAAATATGAATACAAGCTAAAATTGACATTGTATAAAAAAACAATTACTACAAGAACTAATCATCCAGCAAAACCTTGACCATTAAATATTTCAGATGTTTGATTCATAAAATTCTTATGCTTTCACAAAAATATTTTTAAAGGCAAGTAAAATCATTTCAAGTTAAACTAAATGATTGCATGTTTGAATAAATCAATGAATTTTTAAAATATCATTAAGATAATGGCAACTTTAAGGCCTTATAAATAATGAGTAGTTAATGTAGATGTTCTAAACAAAGTTGATGTAAGTCTTCTGTTTTAGTGATGGCAATACATCTTATGGAGCAATAACTTGTGAAAATGGATATTTATAACATCCTGACTTACATTATTGACGTTGGCAACATTGAGCAATGAAAACAAGATTCTCACTGTTCAAACCTAAGGATTTGGGTGGAGGATCTTTAAGAAATATTCATCTTTACTAGTGATCTTATCACTTGGCAGTGGTAGCCTAGTGAGTAGGAGTTTTTGCTCTCTATTGGAAGGTTGTGGGTTTGAATCCTGTCTGCAGCCACTGTTGGTTCCCTGAACAAGGTCCTTAACCCTCTCAGCTCCAGGAGTGCTGTGTAGACTGCAATCTAGGCAAATGACAATTTCCACTAACTACTTCAACATCAAAGAACCTATTTGGAAGGCAATGCAAGATGCCAAGTTTGCTAAATGTAGCACTAGTGTGGATTTAACTTGCATGGCATTTGAAATTGCCTTGGTGCACAGTGGAGGACCTCCAGAGGAGGGTAAGTCTTCACCTGCACAGGTGGCTAAGTTTGCCACAAAGCCTCTATTTAGAAACAAGAACAAGCTGCAACTTCCCATCTGCATACTGACAAAAGAGTTCATGGTCACCCATGATCATATATGAGAGAGGTGTTTTACTATAGAGAGTCTGGGGACCCCAAGAGTTCACAGGTTGAAATTGAAATCATATCAAGAAGATGGAGAGTACAACACAGTGAACCAAGCATGCCTCAGGGCACTAGTTGGAACACTGGTTTCTGACCAAGCAGGTCTGGGTAGCATTCCAACCTCATCCACTATGATGAGGCCAAGGGTAAGGACTGGCGACAACTGGTCCAGAAAGAGGCAAGAGCTGTGTGCAAGACAGGTGGTTGGGATATGGCAAGGGGATGATGTCAAAAAAACTTTTGACATACCAATTAAAGATCTTTACTTTTTTATTTATTTATTTATTTTTACAACCATGGCATTTCTTTGGAGTTACATTTGGAGTTTATTAATCCTGAGGAGCTTCTGTTCTCAATGTAATGCAAGATTTCACTTTTTTTTTTTAGTGATGGGATTGGCATAATATATACAAACAGACTTTTCCTAAAGGTACTTTAAATGCTTGACAAAAGCAATTTTAATCAGGTGTACCATCACATAGCAATATCAATGTAGGTAATTATTGTTGGTGATTTTTACAAGGCAATAATTGTTGGTATTTTCAATACTCAAGATTTTCTTAAAATGAATTTTGAAACAATTCTTGTTTCTTTGGGAATCACTCAATGTGGTGGGGCCTAAACCTAAAGCTGTGTTTATTGATAACTTATTTACCTGTAGGTCCAGAAGGACTTGACTGTGTAACAGAGCATATTCAGAATTAATTTTGTATAACTTTAGACAAGGTGGTGCCATCTCAGATAAAGTGAGAATAGACTTGTATCTTGGGGTCGTGACCATACACATACGCTGGCTTCTCTATCCACTGTCCAGGGCAGAACACTGGACTCCGGAAAGAGCAGAGGTGGCGGGGTATGTGTTACAGTGAAATTTTGTTGCTATAAACCCCACCCCTTGCACTGCTTATGGAAAATCTGATCACACCTACATTCTTCTCCTGCCTGCATACAGACAAAGACTCAAACAGGAAAAACAGTTCTCCGATCAGTCTATTAATGGAGCAAGGAGATCAACTTCACACTTCAGGACTGTTTTGAAACCACAGACTGGTGGATATTTTGTGACACAGCTGGCACCAACACAGCTGAGATGCATCCTAACCATTCATGGGTCTGAGGTGGTCAGATACTCAACACACATAAGGCACCTGGTGCGGATAGCATCCGCAGTCAGGTACTTGGAGCACATGCCAACCAGCTGGCTGAAGTTTTCACTGACATCTTTACCATTTCCCTAAAACTGTCAGTGATCCCCACATGCTCTAGGAGAGCCACAATCATTCCAGTTCCAAAGAAAACACCTGTCACCTGCCTAAATGATTATCTCCCTGTTGCACTGACCTCAACAGCCATGAAGTGCTTTGAATGACTAGAAATGTGGAACAGATGTGAGCTTTGACCAGACACCATGGACCCTCATTCCTCCCAATTTGCATACCACCCAAACAGATTTCCAGACGATGCCAATGCCCTAACAACACATACTGCCCTCACTCACTTGGACAGGAAAAACACATATGTGAATGCTGTCCATACACTACAGCTCAGAATCATCCCTGATAAACTCATCACAAAACTGACAAAAAGGATCATAAATGAAAACAATGCCAGGACATGAGTGGCAACTTTCATTTTAAAACAATGGACAAAATTACATCAACCTGTGATTAATCAGAAATTAGACTAACCTGTCCTCTGCTTTGTCAGTGCTCACATAATTTTAATTAACCTATGAATGGTGGCTTTGATGCTTAGAAAGGTGCATTTTATTTCCTGTTCCTTGTTCACAATGGCAAAGCCAAGATAGCTGTCTGAGTAGGCCAGATATACTAATATCACAAATGCACAAATGGTCTAAAGGGTACCAGACCTTGGCATCCCTACTTCATCCCTAGTTCAGCTGTTATCAAGAAGGTTGCTACTCATGGGACAGACAAGAACATTCCAAGATGTGATGCAAATAGGAAAATTGATGGCAGAACCTGGTGAAGTTGGTTCAAAGTGTGGAAAAGAACGCATATACAAGTTCCAAACAACTTCAGATTGAGCTGGAGATGTCTGGAATGAATGTTTCAACCTGTACTATACCCCACACACTGAACGAAGAAGGTCTCTATGGGCCAAGGAGGACCCCACTGCTTAAACAAAGGCATTATAGGGGACAACCTTTCCAAAACTTGCATAGAAAAACCACAATGGACAGACGAAATAAAAATAGAGCTGTCGTGTTATATTCATAAATTATGAAATGAAACCCACAAAGAAAAAGAAAATGCCATAAATGTAAATGTAAAAAGGCATGCTACTGTGAAACATGGTGCATTCATAATGTTGTGACACTGCTTTGCTGCCTCTGCAAGTGGAGATCTTGAACATAGTACAGGAATAATGAAATTAATTTTACTTTCCTGCCTATATAACAATTACAAAAACAGCCTGTGTTGTCATAAATCAACAATATAAGATGCATCTTTGTTAATTCCTATATCAGGTGAATTTCCAATTTATAGTGCAATCAACAAGACAAAACTTGGAAGCTAATTAGTTTGGTTCATTAGAGATGTGCTCTTTCTAGCTAACATTAGCCTTTCCACCACTTAAGTGGAAACAATTGTCATTTTTCAATTGTCATGAAAATGAATTATGCAATTATCTATAAATAAAAATCAATATAAAACATTACATTAGTTCTTCCCAGTCTGAGCATTATTGTGCTATGGCCTGTAATTAATTTCTGCTCCCACAGCAGATCCTCTATCTCTCATAAAAATAGTTAAAGTTTAAAATGGGATTTGTATTTATAGTATGATTTACTCACTAATGCCATTGTCATGCAGAAATCCAGCTAGGCCTTGTTTTTGATAGTCTGAATCATTTTCTCTTTTCCAGGCCTGAAAATCATTACATGATATACCTTCATGTTGATCTTCCCACTGTAAATAAAAAAATTAAAGTTTAAAATTAAAATGTATAAAAAAGTATGAAGTAATTTGCATGGTTCACAGACAGATGGCAAATAAAGAAAATAAGTACACAGAAAAAGCTGTACAATAGTTTGTTTTAAATGAAGAACTAGAACTAATATTATATATATATATATATATATATATATATATATATATATATATATATATATATATATATATATATATATATATATAAATAAACTAGATAAGGTATTTACTCACAGGCTTTTTGCATTTGGAACAAAAGCTTTGCTGACAATTTTGGCAAGTAACTTTGAGCTGGTCTTTGTCATTGATGAAGCCATTGGTACACTGCAGAGTGGAGGGCAGGATATAGTGAAGTACTGGTGTTAGTACTTAAAATAATGTTTTGATTGAATACTACGTAATTTGAGTTAAAGGAAACTCACATGACAACACCACAGGAACTTTGGATCCTTCATTACAGCATGTTCCATGAGCTTTTTACCAAACAGCTCATATGTTTCAGGCTCCAGATACACCCTTAACTAGAAAAGCACACAATGACATAGTAACCCAAAATAGCACTTTTGTAGAACCTTTATACTAAATCCATTTTAGAATTTAAACTCTCATTTAATGGTGATCTTTATTTACAGTTCTCACCTCGTTATTTAAATGTGTGCCTGATTCTAAATATTGAGCGAAATTAAAGCAAGGCTTGCACTGTACAATTTCAGCCTGTTTTTAAACTTGATTTTGGCAGTTGCAAAATAAACTTAATAATCTAACTAAATTGTGACTTCATCAGCTACCACTTGAGGGTAAGCTATGCCCAATTAACAGAGCCATCATGTTAACAAATGCATTTCATACATGTCCAGACATGGTCTCAGCATTGAGATTGCCTATGCAAAGCATAAACGAGACAACCCTGTAGGCTTAAATAAAGGAAATTAAACAAGGTGCACGTGTATGTAATGATCAGTAAGTGGGTGATTGGGAACATGGAAGTGAATGATTGAGCTAATTGGTAGAAGGGCTGGTGACTGACAGGCTGGAGGTGTCTGATTGCCTTGGTGCTGGAGACTGACTATGGCTATATGTGAGGCCACCTTGTCTAAATGTGGAAATATGATATGAGCAAATTTCTGTAAGAACTGGAAGTAAATATTTTCATTTATGAATGTTGCACTCAGTTCCTCTGCTTTTCCTGAGCTTTATTTGATAAATTATGTTACTTGCAATAACTGCAAAGAGAAATGTGAAGTGAACTATAAGGTACATAAACAACATTTTGTACAACTTTATTAGAATCATCTACCTTTCACCTGCATATACTTTATACTTTATCAGGAACGCCTATATTAATGGTATATTTATCACTATAAATTTAAAGTCTGTAGCCTAGCTGTTGGCATCCACAATGTGAATGTATACTTTCAAAGTGTTTTCTGTCTTAAACCATAAACTATTTTACAATTTCTATAATAGAAAGAACATACATGTAAGATGACTGAAAATTTTGAATTGTCTCAAGGTTTTAAGCAATTCCAACAGATATCACTGCCATGGTAAGTGAAACTATAGTGTTTACTATATTTTACTATTGCTTACCTGCACATCCAATGTAGAGACATAAGTTAGAAAGGTTTCAGGGTCATTGATGTCTGGCTCTTCACACACAGGACAGACCATGTCTCTGATGTGCTTGTCTCTCAGTACTACTGTAAAGTGCTGTTTAAAGCATTCAGTACACATGGAGCACTGGCATGCGGTCAAAGAGTGCATCTGTGTATATTTTTATAAGAGATAAAAAGAAAACCGTTATATATTGTTACTATAGGATATAGGGATATAGATAAAATTATAGGTGCAGAAGGGTTAAAACATTTATAGCCGGGTTAGGGTTTAAAACTATTTTATAGCAGATAATGAAATATGAATAGAAGAAAAAAAAACAACCTTAGATTAAATATTAACTGTGTTAAAGGTGTTAAGTGTTAATTATTTTACATTTGCTTTCTAACAGAATCCTAAGGAATGTCAACTCCCACCTTTCTCTGGGGAAAGCTGCCAAAGCATATTTTACACTCCTTCTTGAGAATACGGTTGATGAAGTCTTTATCATGGTGTTCTCTCACACACTGGACCACATCTTCTAGTGAATACTCAACATCAGGTTGCTGTAGCAAGGATAGGGCAAGCAGACACCGACCCCAGCTGGGCAAATTATACAGCCCTAAGAGTCTACAGCATAGCCACTAGGAAAGAGAGAGAGATGGGTTAATGAAGAAAGAAAGAATTACAATGCCAGAGACATTAATATGGGTTTACTTCATGCGCACCAAGATCTTATACCCCTGCCACACACCTCTTTGTCATCGTGATTGATGTCAAAGTGGATATTCGTTTGTTCTTTCCAGATATTATTATGTAAAGGCTGTAGTAGAGGGCGTTGTAGATGGGACAGAGCACCACCCAAATCACCTGCACTTATAAATAAGGCCTTTTCACATGCCAGTCTGTCCACAAAGCCCATTGACATAAGCACATGAAGCTACACACACAAAACACACACAACACAGAGATTATTACATTTAAATTTAGCAGTTGTTATTATCCCTGACATTACATCACTGACATGGGATGATATCTAAATATATATAAAAAAGGAAGGTGAAACATTTAATTTGTCTTTATTTGCTTACCTTGGCTGCTCTATCACTAAGCAGCTGCAGAACAGCTTTCTGAGTATTGCCCTCTGAGGTAATCCAAGCCTGTTTGGCCTCAGCTTTTGACAATAGAATCTCTGTATTATGATGCTCCCCTGACCCAGCCTGTATCCTGGAACATTGGGTTTTGCGGTGCAGTTGGACTGAGGCTGCCATGGCACAGATCTCTTCTAAAACGTGTGGCAGTTCAGAATGTAGCCAATCCCACACTCCGCTGCCTCCAGAAGCCTGTAGGGCAGCATACACTTCCTCTGGGCCAAAACCTTTTTTTTCTCCTTCCTGAATTCAGGGAAAAGCAAATGGAAATAGTAATGCGCCTGGGGGGGTTGGTTGGTTGTGTGCATGTTTTTATTTTATTTTTAAGAAATCCCTATGAAAATGTGTAATGCTCCAGCAAACTGAACTGACAGAAGAGGATCTGAAGTACATGTGACATCAAATCATAGCTTTCATAGATTTACATGATATTGAATTTTAATTAGGATGTCCAGTGACATGGCCAATTAAGCAGTCCTGGCTTGAAACAGTATCTTGTGTCTTGTTAAACAATGAAGGATTGAAGAACATGAAAAGGAAAGTAAATAGTAGAAAAGTAAAAAGTAATATCAGTTTACAGATCAATCAAGGTTGAACCAGTGTGCCATAGGCCAGGAAAGGGAGCACAACTTAAAAGGTTCTGTGACTCAATCAAATACAGATCAAGATGTCTCTACCTACTTTGAGATGATGGAGAAGTTTTAGCCCCTCTTTCCGGAAAGTGTCCTGTTTTTTTATGTCCAAGATTTTGAATGAAGCCTGAGACTTAGTAATAGACATAACATCATCTTTGCTTGGAAGGGGATTGCAAAGATTAATATTCTTGGTAACTGGATCTTCTTGATGCATATCACACATCTCACATATTGAACCATGTTTCAAATTAATAAAGGTACATTTCTGGCATTGCCACTACAAGAGCAAAAACAAAATGAGGAAAAAAGAGAAACACAGTGATGAGCAAGGATCCAACTAAACAGTCATGCAGAAAGAGTACAAGAGGGTCTGGGGGCAACAGAGCCAGACAAGTGTGGTTTTGCTGCACTCACATGTGTATTACATGCCCTAGGTTTAGGGACAGGAACTTGGATAACTTTAGCATCGGATATAACCTCTTGATCATCCTAAGAAGCAACAGGAAATAATATAATGGCAAATGTATTTACATGTCATAATTTTAGCAGGTTAAAAATATGTACAGTTCTTAATGGTTCTTAATGGAAAATTATAATAAAACAGAAACCTTTTCTTGAGCTTGTCGATGCAATGGTATATTCTTCTCAAAAAACTCTGGATGGGAATGTTTGCCCTACATTAATAAATCATATTATTTAGACATTGTTTCACAGAGCAGATGGTGTAAAAAACATTTGTCAGGAGAAGGCATTTATACAGCATGCAGAGATGAAATGCAACCTTGAGGCCGATTAAGGTTGGTTTAGTCTGATCACTTGGTGTTACAAATGTACAAGACTTCAGTCATAGTTTGGACATGTAAAGACAGATTCACTGAATTAATCACAGACTGTAGTAAACAATCTGTGATCACCATATCATTTTATTCAGCACCATATGTACATTGGTACATATGCAAAGGAAATGCTAATATAATGCTTAAGAGCATTCTGAATGTATTTATTGTATGACTATGCAATTGCTATTTTTACTATTTACATGAGGATAATGACTTTTTATGATGATAATGATTATTGTTGTTACTATAATCAGATTTTTTCTACTATAGTTAAATAAGCACATAGTTTGACATTATTTTTGGTGGAATATATAAAACCATAAAATATTTTGTAAACCCCACGCAATGAAATGAAATGAATATGATTCAAAATAGATCATACCTGTGACATGATAGTCATTATTCTAATGATGGGTGAATAAAAACGCACATATTTTTGAAATAGGAATACAATAACCATATTTGTTTACTCTGATAATGCTTTTCATATGTTCTTTCATTTGGGTGATCTTTTGAAACCAAAAAAGTGAAACAGGAATCATTCTTCACCCATTCATGAACAAGAAGCAGTTAACATAAATTAACTAAGCACATGGTAATTGTTCACCTTGGTGAATAAATCAAGCTCAGCAGACAGTGTCATGACCTCTGTGGCTACTTCTGCGACTTTTTGGACATCAGGACTGGTGACATCATCAGGAAAGTTCAAGCCATCTGGCATCTTATTTGTGTAACCATAGAGACACAACACATTTCTGCCACCCTGTGGTAAAAGAAATAAATTAATAATGGTGAGGCTGTACTGAATTATGTTCTCTGGAGACCAAAACTTGATGGTCATTTTTATGTCTTGGTTTCATGTACATTTGGACTGTGTTATCTATCTTGTAATCTATTGTTCCTCTTGAAATGAATAAAACTACATAATACAACATCTGTTGCACCAATTTATCATAGCTTCTTGTTAAAAATATTTATTGATGACAAGTGTACTTACATGATTTGATTAATAATCGTAATTTTTGGGGGAATGGGGCTATATGTATAATACTAAATGCACTGGATTTGATGTTAGAAAGCAATGCTGCAAGACATTGGAAATCTCCTTCTCCTGTGGCTCCTGACTTGCCTCAACTCCCTTGGCCTCTGGGCCCTGCTGTGCCCCACTGGCCTGGGATGTGTTTGCCATACCACCACGTGTTTGTGTTTGTTACCCTCCTTTGTGGCCACACCTCACTGTTAAACTTTGCTTGTGCCGGCTCATTCGCTGTATCTTCCCTGGTTGTTCTGTGTGTAAATATTACTCGTTTTTTTGTGTGTGTTGTTACGTCCTTGGGATTTTTTTTTTTTTTAGGTTTTTTTTTTTAGGTTTTTTTTATGAGTTTCTTTGTGTGGTGGTGTTAGAATTTGTTTTTCAGGTTACCCACATGAGGGCGCACCAAGAACCAGTGAGCTGGTGAGATGATATCGTCACCACAATGGACACCCTGATTGGCTAGAGGGATAATTAACTTCCTGTTAAATATCTGTGTCGCAAATCTGTAGGCTCCCTTGGTGTCATGCTCAGTAAACCCAACATGTGCCACGGTAGACTCTGCTCTGTAAGGCTCTGTTTTGGTACAATTACTGCCTGTGGTAGACTTTTTGAGATTGGTATATTGATGTTTACTGTCCTCTTTTTCTGTCCCAGGTTCTTTGAATAGGGCCTTATGAGTTAGTACTTGCTGTTCAGCTAGGTTCTTAGTTAGAGCCTCTGAAGTGTATTCAATCCTTAGAGGCTTTAGAGGCACAGGACCTCAAGTAGTTGCATGAAATGCTTCTCCATTAGTAGCATTGATTTGTTACAGCCAGTGTCAAAAGGACCACTGAGAGACATATAGTTATTTGATTGCCTGAAATGAGTATTGTTTTTTTCTTATTGTTTGGAGTTGTAGGGGTGGGTGCCATGTTCTTTTTGCTTTGTTGTTGCATTTCTGTTTTTGTGATAAGGAGTTGAAGGAAGAGTGATTTGTTTTAGGGAAGTTAATGATTTTTTTTAATGTTGTGCAATTTTTGGACCTAGATTTTGAGCTGTTGAAAGGTGCAGGTAATAGGGTCGTAATGTAATTTGTGTTTCTGTTATTATTAAATGGTCTACGTTTTGTCACTTGTGCCTGAATACTGCTCTTTTCTTCCCCAGTGCTTGTGTCATGAAACAGATCATATATACATTCAGATCATATCCACTCAGTCTTAACTTGGAATTTAACTGAGGTGGAAAGTGCTGAGATACACACTCAAAAAATTCTTGATCCAAGCAATGAATCACTTCTCTGTAATGAGATTACCTTTGGTATTGTCATGGCATGGCCCCCTTTTCCTAGACTCCCCCGTGTGTTTGATTTACATATGTGTGTGTGTGTGTGTGTGTGTGTGTGTGTGTGTGTGTGTGTGTGTGTGTGTGTTTATATATGTATGTGAGTCTCCTATCTTATTGATTGGTCATGTGTCACACCTGTAACTAGTTGTTGTCCTTGTTATTAGATGTATTTAAAGCCCTGTACTGCTGTTGTATTTTTTTGGTTCTTGACCCTGTATGTTGCATATGTTATATTCTTTGCAAGTGTTTCCAGTTTTGCTATTTGCTATGTTGATTTGGTCAAGTCTGCTTTGTCCTTTTCTTCATGTTTTGTTTTTGTTTTTGTTTTGAATAAATACATTTATTTATTTATTTATTTATTTTTGGCCTCAACATCGCACTTCCTCATCACATCTCATTACAGGTATTTTAGTAAGTAACAATAAAAAAATCACATAAGATTTGTGCTTATATTAAAGTTTGTAACATATGATATGATTTCATGCTTTCTCCACTGAGTGGAAAGTTGTTTAGATTGGCACATTCATTTCACTGTAATATTATTATTTTACATTTCCCTCCCATTTTCCTATAATTTTTTTTCAAATATGCCTGTACTCACAAATTGCATACTGCAAGTGCAGGCATGCACATTAGAATTTATATTGTAAGTATTTGTTATTATTTACTCAGAAAGACACAAGTAACATGTATTAAACATCTAATTAAAACAGTAGTCTATTTACAATCATTTAAATTCTAATGCACTATGTCATTACAGGGGAAAGTAATTTATGTAATTTGTTACTATGTATCTTATTATCCACAACATTGGAGGTAAGTAATATGTCAGCACTACAGATTTAGCTTGGGAGAGGATTAGCTTAAGAAGTATCACTATTTTAATTGAACTAATAGTGAGTTTAGTAAAAATGTCTTGTAAAATTGATTGTCATAAAAATTTGATTATGTGAAATGCAAAGAAATAAAATAATATGAGTGTAATTCAGCCTGCTATCTTTAAAAGCTAGCTGACATTTAACTAGGCAGAAACTACAAATTAATTTCACTATTTCTATGTGTTCATTAAAATCATCAACTATCCTACAGCAAAATTATATTAGAAATATTGTTAGGTTATATTATATTTGTGCAACCATATAAGTAAAAAAAAAAAAACAATTAAATCAAAGACTTCCAGATAAGAAATGTGCAACACTCATGCATAGTCTTAATCCTTAAATCTAATCTTAAAATGTATGCATTTGGTTAGGCCCTTGGTTTGAGAAAGTCACAGAACTTGAGGTTTAAGGATACAGAAACACTCGAGTATTTTGATGGTGGTTTTCTGGTTTGCTGATGTCTCAGTGAGCCCTAATGCCTTTGCTGCCTTATGGTTCTTTGTTTTATCTAAACTGCCATAGCTAGACATGCTGGACTCCCTACATGCACTAATGGTATCTATAAACATGCAACAATTTATAATGACTTTTATAATGACTTGTTTATTTATAAATACTGGCATCCAATGTTGTTCAAAGAGAATAGATTTCCTTTGGAGTCTGGCTCCTCCCAAGGTTTTAGATCTTAACTGTGAACAACTTGAGTAACTTTTGTTTTCAAATTCATTGGCTTTATTAGTTCCTACTTCCACTACTGATGTTTTCATTTACTGATCTCAGAAAACAGGAAACTTACTATTTTTACCCATAAATGGCATATTTATAAATTCCACTTTTATACAAATCAGGCAGGCCACTTTGCCATATATGATCTTTTTAAGATAAGACAAGACTTTATTGATCCTCTCAGGGAAATGATGAATATTAGAATTTTTGCTGAATCTGACACAGTTGTACAAACTGAATTTATGACAGACATATTAGAAATTGAATGTAAAATTGCAAAAATGATGACAGGAGGACCCAATGTCTGTTGTTAAAAAAAAGTATTATTTAAATAAAAATTCACTGGGAAGACCACAGGAGGCACAGGGGCCACTAAGGAAGCCTATCATAACATTTACCCACTAACAATTGTAATATCAACTGATATTATTTAGTCAGTAAATGTAAAAATAACATACCTTTATGATATCCACTACAGTCTTAAAGACTGGGTTGTTGTATTTGACTGTGCGCCAATATTGGGGCCTGTTGGGGTTGGTTAAATTACAGCCATATTTCACCAGAATGTTTAGAGCTTTAATTAGTTGGGTCAGGGACTCAACAACCTCAGAGTGAAGAGAGAAACATCTGAATGTTAGAAGAGTTAAAGAGTAGATGTGAATATATATTGAACATAGACAGTTTGATTCACAAGACATATGCCACAAAATATTAAACAAAATCATGTACAATTCTCATGTGTGACTATTATCTATAGACATCCAGCATCCCTTACTTCTTTTTGGTTCTTCCCAGCAATGTTTTCCTTTATTATGTTTTCTGCAGGAATGTGCTGGTATCTGGTAGACACTGGAACGGCTGTCTCTGCCATAGCAGTGATGAAGGGCCTCACCTTCTGGACAGAACCTGACGTTGCTAGACATGACTCCGCTCTTGCCTTCAACTCCTCAAACTGAGCAAGTGAAGACATCGGCTGTGGAGACTTATTCTGCTCGCACTCTTAGATTGATCTGCATATATGTGATATAAGCATATATATATATATATATATATATATATATATATATATATATATATATATATATATATATATATATATATATATAATAATTATTATTATTATTACAGTATTATTTAAAAAATAATGCATGTTAAGGATAAAGTCAATAGGCTATTAAACGGCTGTACACTGGCTAGAAAATGTTAGCTCCACAAGCAATATCTTAAAGACAAATGACGAATTAAGGCCAAATCAAGACCCTGCATTAAAACAGTTTAACTAGTTTACTTCACTTTATCTAAGTTAAGAAACGGAGTTTGAACCCTAAGTAACATTCCTAATGTCGCATTTCTGTTTCGTTCTGTTCGATCGGTTTTGCAGCTAATCTAAAACCTCAACTGTCTAAATATTTAGACTAGAAACACATTTTCGACATTTTACCTCACGCTGACAGCAGTGATAAGTGATTAAAAAGGCAAATTCTGTACAGTACAGAAGCAGACCAGGATTTACAAAGCTATCGCAATCTTGTCTGAGGAAGTTGGTTGGTTTCGATACGTTTGTTTTCGATGCTTTTATTTAAGGTGGGCGTAGTTTGAACGTGAACGTTTGATATTTTACATTGCCAAATAAATGCAATTTTTTTTCTCAAAATAAACGGCAACAGCATATTAGATTTACACCAAATACTTAATTAAGTTGAAAGTGAAAAAAAACTAACTGAAGGTTATGTTCGTTTTTGATCCCCTTAATAAAAGCCTTAAATGACTTCAAAATGGGAGGAGTAGCTAGTTATTCAGTTACTGAACAGAACGAAAGTGTTTCTCACAACTGGAAGACTATCATATGCTTCTGTGACCTGCACTTCTTTTGCTTTGCTTTGGAATTATTACTATAATTTTTTATTTATTTATTTTTGCGATAAGCAGCTAAAATGTCGAAATTCAAGATAAGCGTAGAGAACGCCGTAAAGGTAAGCACTACATTTAAGCTTTACCAACTTATTTTTTACACATTAGAGTGCAGGCATGTTCAACGACTCGACTGAACCGCGACAGAAAAAAAGAAAACGTCATGGGTAGTAAATAGTTCCCATGCACATTTTTAAAGATTTGAAACAATGCGGGTCGGTAAAATAAAACTATGCCACAACTACGTATACTGTTACATCCAAAAGATCAATATTAAACTACAAAGATATTAGCTAGTACACGAATTTAAAGGAGCTATGTCCTAATGTAGACTAGGCCTACAGCGGGCGCAACACGATACGACAGCATTTAGTAATAGTCAAAATACACAATGACAGTTACCTTAACTTTGAATTACTTTTTACAAAAACAAAATAAAGCAACAAGCACAACTGTTGCAAAACACAATAAACTAACAAGCACACGAAAAATATTGTTATTGCTATTGTGGAATGATAGATTTTGGTCTTATTAACTGTCTTTCCACGGTGACTTGCAGATTGTTAATGATCTTGCGCTGTTGTAATTGGTTTCACTTTCGATTTGAACCGCGACAAAAACAAGCATTCTTAAAATTGAACAGTTCATTCTTAACCTAATTTATAAACATCTATAGTTTAGAAATATAAGTAAATTGATCAAAACTATGCAGTAGACGACTGAATTCACACTCTAATTTACAAATATAAAATAGTTAATTAAAAACTAGAAGATAGCAGCTCATGTCACAGGCTTGAAAGAAGCTAACGCTACTTTCATATTTCATTTTCAAAAAGTAATATAAGTTTGGATGATATGGCGATTTAAAATAGTCCAACTTTAGTAATAGTGGAATAACTGTATTTATGCAGCCACAACAGCAAAAAAAAAAAGAAAGAAAAATCAAATCAAAATAGTACAAACGTGCTGTTGCTTGAGTAACTTTAGCCCTGTCTTGTACATGTCCTTGGTCCTAGACAACTTGACCACAAATCCTGAATACATTCAAAATATTAAAATTCTACATACAAAGTTCTTTACCAGTTTTTAAAGTGCTGCAAATGTGGATTCTCCAGTGATCTCAGGAGTTAACAGCTATATGCTGATGATACAATGGTACTAAAATATTGTAGGTGAACCATTCTCTATAAAAACAAACAAACCCCCCAGTACTTTAGTGCTCACAACTGTCCAGATGCCCAGTCTGTACAACAGATTTTTAAAAATGTATTTAAACATTTAAAAACTCATTTTACTTGCTTCAAAACTGACTTGTCATGCCACTCAGTACACAACAAAAAATATAAACTTATAACAACTTATATTCTGACTGGGAACAGAACCCTCTCAGCAGCCCAGTTCATGAGCTGAAAACACTGGTGGAGTGCTGAACTGCTGCATCTAAACAGTGGCTGTGAAATGGGCAGGACTTCAGTAGCCAAGCTTTAAATGTGTTGCAGACTGGAGAGTCTTTTAGCACAGAGATCAGTAAAGTGCATTGCAGTAACGAAAATGGTAGGCAATAAAATATGGGCTAGAGTTTCTGCATCCTTAGCTTAGAGTATGGGCCAGAGGTAAAAGAGTTAATATGTGATTTTTATGTGTAATATGTGAAGTTATATATCAAATGCAAAGATTACAAACTGTTTTGCATGTCTTAATAATAACCCTGTCAATGTCAAATTTAAATGTCTGAATGTCTGCATATTAAAATTTTCAGACCAGTTAGAAGGACATTGCTTCTTTTTGTGGGCTATTGTTCATCCAGTGATTTATATCACAGTTGCAAGATAATACTAATACTAATACTTTGTATATAGTCATACTGATGTAGAAGTGTGAAAGCTGTGAAAGGCAAGGCCATGATGCTGGATGATATGAACAAAGAAGAAGAATGTTAATTACCATCAGCAGAGTCCTGGGAAACCTCATGAGTAACTGAAGCAAAGGAAGATTTGGGATTTTTGATGATAATGAAATGGTGTCTGTTAGTAAGAGAAGATATTCAATAATTTATACATTGTCTTTGTTATATTTAACATCAGTCAGCATTTTTGCACATTTTCCTAAAAATAGCAGAAGTTTTTGGACATGCCCTAATGGCCTCATGAACAAAGACTTTATGTCACAAAAAATAGAGTCTTATGTAATACTGCTCAGTGAAAAATATTTATCCAAAAATCTGCTAATTATATTACTGCAAAATGTACTTAAATATCAAAGTATTATGAAATATATAAGTAGTAATTCCTTCGAGGCCATTTTAGGTATTTACATTTCCATGTCCATTATAACTATGAAATCAAAAGAAAATGAGAAATTGCAAAACAGATCTCTTGACTTGAGTTCTTCTTCTCTCTAGGTTGATAACTTCCACCAGACTCTATATCAAAAGGTATGCTATTCAGAAAATATGGTCAATTTAACTATGTATATTTTTGTGATAATACATTAAACTTGATGTTACAGTCACTTCAAAAAGTAAACTGTTTCACTAGCGGTTGCTGTTTATCTAGGCTGAGGACCTTTTCTCTAATCACATTCCAATGAAGATCTCTCAGCTGGATAATCTTCTTCAGGTAAACACCATAATTAATTGAGCATTATAGAGTACAATATACTGTATAAGGTCATACAATACATAATTTGACATTCTGTGGTTTAAACTGGAATGGAAAAATTTACAGAAGTACCATGTGTTTAAAAATACTAGTTTAAAAAAAAATCAATATTCATTACTGACAGCTGGTGTTGCCAATCAACTATCCCAACCAAGTTAATTTCAGTCATCATAACACAAACACCCAGTCACATACACTCATTGGCCACTTTATTAGGAACATATTTGCATGTTCATCGGCCAATCATAAAACAGCAGCAGACCATTAAATCATGCAGACATGGATCAAAAGCTTTAATTAATGTTCACTTCAAATATTAGAATGGGGGAAATGGGCTGTAGCAGAAATTGACATACTGAAACTAAAGAGACTGGAAAAACACTGCCTAGTCTAATTAATTCAGCTTCTACTGCAACATGTAGTTGATACTAATGCTTGAACTGGAAAAAAATGCCAGTACTCCCCTTCTGCAAATGTTGGCCTGTGTATTGGCTGGTAGCAGTATTCCATTTTGAATTTTTACAGTGAATAAAACATTCTTGGAGATATCGCTGATTTTTGTAACAAACCTATTTACCTGAAGTGTCAACTATTTAATCATTTGATTATATAATAATATAGAACCATTCCATAATGCTATATCTGTATGATGTAAATATCATGCATGTGTGTACTGTTTTATGTGTGTGTGTGTGTGTGTGTGTGTGTGTGTGCGTGTGTGTGTGTGTGTGTGTGTGTGTATGTGTGTGTGTGTGTGTGTGTGTGCAAAAATACATCATTTGATCCTTTGACCAACAGTCCATTCATTTTTACTGACATTATTGTTAACATTTTAATTTTTCTCATCTATTACACTTGTAGAGAGAATGGTAACAGGTGGATGTCACATAGTGCCCCCTGGGGGCATTAATGCAGTTTATATGGGGTCATCATGAATCATCCAGATCCTGATATAGATAGAACAGGAAAGAGTATAGGGTGCTTGTGAGAAGTTCCAGCAATTAAGAAAAAGTCCCAGTACACCAAGGAGTAAAACGAAGAGGTGCCCATACTGCATAGCAGTGAGTACCACAATGAGCACTGAATAGTACTGTGAGAATTTAGCATAACACCACAAATCCATGGACCAACCTTACAAGTCCAATGCAGGATGGTGGTTGTAGTGTGATAGTGTGAGTAATGATTTTTGGCATACATTGGGCCTCCAATACAATTCAAGAACAGTTTGAAATCCACATCCTATTGTTGCTATCTATGTGCATCAGTTTATGGACACAGTTTTACCAATATAATGCATTATGTCACAAAGCACTGTTCATCTCAAACTAGTTGCATGAACGTATTGAGTTCAGTGTATTTCACTGGCCTGCCCAGTCATCAGCCCATATGCACAGCAGTCTTCATTTGTAAGTGTCGGGGCACCTCCTGGATTTAACAGTAGAAAACACAGTCTTGGTTACGATTTTCAGGGAAAACAAGGTAGATACATATTTTCCAGTATTCAAATGCATTGCATACACACTACAATGCACCAAGGGGGCTTGGCCTTGCCGTTGTAATGCAAGTAGGTAGGTAGAGCCTAAGAAGTGTGCACTTGGATTTTAAAGTGGTTAAGTCAGCTTTACTGAATGCTTATCAGGTCATACCAGAACCCTACAGACACTTAAGCCCATCCCAGTGGTGGGTGAGCCTTTTAAGAGGTATGCAATGTGGCTCTGCTTTCTAGGCCCATGTTGGGGTATACCTGTTGACATTGATGTGTTTCTACCACCTACCCCAAAGCAATTCCTCTTTGTTCTCTTAAAGCCCAAACTATTGTTTAAGCCTTTATTGTTAGGGCCACAGCCTCCCCTGTGGCCAAAGTAACAGAAGACTCTGGCTGAAGAGCAACTAATATGAGCCGCCACATGAATTCAGAACACTTTTAGACATCTCCATGGTTACTTGTCTAATTCTGTGTTTTGCCGTGTTTTGTATCCATGGTTTCCTTTCCCGTTTCTTATTTCTTTGACTTGTCCCTCATTTAGGCCTTAGTAGCCTCTTGTCTTAAACCCTGATTTTTCTTTTGGTCTGTTCTAGTCATTCTTTCTGCTCTATCTGTTCTGTATGGTGTGGCATGTTATCACTTTTTGTTTTTCCTGTTTGATCTGGTTCTTCTTGTCCTGTCCATCTGGTTTGTTCTAATCCTTCCTGTTTTTCCTTGTCTGTCTCATTTCTTCTTGTTAATTTACTTGTTCACTTGTTCTGTTAGCTTTGGTTTATGTTTAGCTGTCCCTGTTTTTTTTTTTTTGTTTGTTTTTGTTATTTCTGTTGTTTTTCTGTCTGTTTAGTTTGGCTGCCTCTGGTTTTTGTTTTGCTTTGCTTACCCCATGATTAGTATGGTATTGCTAGTAAAGTGGTCAGTGAGTTTACATTAGGATTAATTCAGTCATGTTTTTCCATGTGTATTTAGGCCAAACCCTTTAGTGTGTTGATTTTCATTTTAATGGTAGTGGTAGTTGGTTCCCAGAAACAATCCCTACCACATTATCAATCATATATTTTTGCACTGACATAATTGTAGAACAGGTAAACACATTTGGAGGAGAGTGCAGTGACTGGTTAGCATTGATCTGTATTTACAGATAGACAGGAACTTATGGGATGCCAAAAGTGAAAAGCTTAGTACTCATTTTTAGTTGAATTTTTTTACATTTAGCTCAATTTCCATAAAGTTTACCAGGAAAAAGGTGTCAATATTCATTGTAGAGTTTAACAAAAATAACAAATATAAACTAGAAAAGTGCATTTCCTGAAGAAATTGCAGAGTGATTGCGATTCCCAGGCAGTTGTTAGGTGGAGAAACATCTTGTGGCTAGGCTCAACCCATTGGAGCTGGAGAGCCAAATATAAAAAAGCCTTAGCAACAACCCTGATCAATTGTGAGAAATAAAGTTGCAATTACGAAAACCTTTTTTAAATGTGTTCTCAACATAGATTTCTCTGTGGGCACATAGCCCCAAAGTCTTATTCCCCCTATTTATTTATTTCTAAATGTACAGCAATTGAGGTAAATGTGTTTAAAATGTCCACTAAAAATGAGTACAACACTTCAAACTTCCAATGAGGTGAGAGCACAAAGTTGTTCCCTTTGGAAAATTAATTAACACTTTGTTTGCCCAAACTAGTTCACAAAGGTACAGACAAATGGCTTGTCATATAATATAAGTCTACATGTGGTAATATATTGACAAAACATTATAATTACATTACATAATACAGCAAATGGCTTTCTTTTCTACAGTGATGAGGCAATAATTTCTGTTTTATTGAGACAGACATAAGAAAGCAGAAAGTAATGTGTGCTAGAATATGCATAAAGTACTGTTGGTTTAATATATAACCTGTCTATCATTCTTGTTCTCTTTTTTATTATTAGGAGGAGGAGTTTTGCATTTCTGACCTCTCTTCACTCCATGCTCCACTAGACATTCCTATTCCTGATCCTCCTGCACCTGAGGATGAGGTTGGCATACCCTTATCATTATTTATTAGAATTTAATTTACTGTACTTTGGATGAAAAACATTTATAACATGTCTAATGTTATAAATGGCTAATGTTGGTATGCATTTTTCCACACAGGAAATGGAAACAGATAAAAATGAAGAAGAGGAGAAGAAAAAGAAACGTGTGTCAGCATTTCCCAAATTATTTTCTAGACTAGAGAGACACACAAGGATATAATTCTGTTCACACCCCACCCTTTCCCTCAGCACCGCCTCCATGTCCCTCAGCCCTATCTTCATGTTCCTCACCACCACCTCTATGTCCCTCACCACCATCTCCATGTCCCTCAGCATCTCTATGTCCCTCACCACCATCTCCATGTCCCTCAGCCCTATCTTAATGTTCCTCACCACCACCTCTATGTCCCTCATTACTATCTCCATGTCCCTCACCACCATCTCCATGTCCCTCAGCCCTATCCTCATGTCCCTTACTACCATCTTCATGCTCCTGAATACCGTCGCCACTCCATACCTGCGTTAACTAGCACCTTCCTCTTTCTGATCCTCATGTACTTTATCAGCATCCCCACCCCACCCCATGCCCCCACCCCATGTATCCCAACAGTGTTCACTGCCCAAATATCTTTTCTTTTACTGCAATTTTTTTTTTTACTTGTGGGTTGGGTTTATAACCATTAGAACTATAGTATGTTCACTCTTATGATTACTGCTGGATACACATATAGGGTAATTCACAGTATTGCAAAAATGTAAATATTGGTCTATAGACTTTATTTCTCAATTTGCCAGCCTTAGTCTTGAGCAAGGGTCAGGATTTTGTCACTATTTCTGCAAAAGAGATGAATATGTAGGTTTTAACATGAACACCACCTGTAACACTGCGCAGTGTGAGGGAGGACACAAATGCATTGGGGAACATGTTTTATTAGAACCTTTATACACATCTGGCTAAAGTTCCTGGTGGATAGATACCTAGGTGAAACTAGGAACTAAGAAAACCCTGGACACTCAAAAAACTAGGAAACACCTTGAGCAGAGGCAACACAGGACAGAAACAAGAACAAAATCCAAAACAAAAAGTACATGACTCTGTCACCTTAGGAACACCAGTTGGGTAAAACCATGAAAGCACCCACACATTAAAAGTCATACCTATCACCATGTCTTGGTATGTCTTAAGACAAACCTATGAGGACATATTATACCTCTTATGAGGACATATAACTTTTTGACTTTTTAGACCATGATGTCTCAAGATGTAGGATGCACATTATTTATTTTTTAATATTCCCTTAAAACATAAACAATGTAGCAAGAATTCTAGTAAAGAATTGTATTCTAAATTTTACTTTATTATAATCACACTGTGACGGTGACAGGGAGGGATTGAGATATAAGTGTGAATACAGAGAGCCTTCATTCTACTTGAAACAAAGGATCAAATTAGCACAGCAACGAGCTGGGTAATAAACAATGGGAAATAAGCTAATCAAACACACTGGAAGTAAAGGTCCATGGTGTGGCAATGCGAGTGAAATTGGGACAGTTTCCAGATTCTGTACTGCAATGCAGAGCACTAGGGGAGAGTATCTGTGGGCTTTAAATAGGGGAGACAAAATACAAGGTATAGGTGCTTGTGTTCACTGGCAGCAGGGCAGGTGCAGAGTGAGTGTGTGGGTGTGTGGGTGTGTCTCAGGCTGGGTGCCTGCTGCACCATGACATGCATATTTAATACATATATAGCGTATACATACAAACAAGGTCTCACTATGTAAGCAGCGAGCACTCAAAACACATAAAACTGATGATAGAACAGTATAGCTAATCCCTATTTCCATTGACACTTTGGGAATATTTCGAATTTTGCCTACATACCTATGGACTACCATGGAAATCTGTAGTATTGCTGCTATTCTTTTGCATTCCCTCTATGCAGATGTCAGATTAAACTTCTTTTAACGATTTTCCTCATCTTTTCTCCTCAAAGCTCCCAAATGTGGATTTATCAAGGGGAATGGAAAAATTATGAAGTTACTGGATATTGTAAAGCCAGAGATTACAAGTCTCAAAGAAACCTGCATTGCAGTAAGTGATATAACTTGTGTTTGAGCTATAACCACTATCATAATAGGTGTTACAACTTCAGTACATTTTTATATGATTTACCACTAAGAAAACATAGTAGGGGTGTGCACAACCCTACACAAACATCCGTGTAGATGCAACATCATGCAGTTATGCAAATGAAAAGTTCTGGTAAAATTTAAACACTCACGCAAGCTCACACAAGTCCTTAGCATGTACCTGTAGGAGAACTACAAGCTTGCATGAAGTGGAAGCTGCTACCCTCAGTGAAGCTTAATACCATAACTGCCACCCTGCCTGCCATCCCAGCCCCTAAAATATGAGGCAATCTTTATTTAGCACTATGGAACTAATGGCTGAAATGTGAAAATGTGTCCTCTGAGCACACAGAGCTTCTTTCCATAATTCTGCTTATATTATATCTAGCACGCTGAGCTGCTTACAGAGGTGAAGATGTAAATATAGTCCATTTCTGTATGCAATCTGAAACTAGACAGCAGTGCTGGAATAGATTGTTGTCTATTTGCCATTCCAAGTGCAAAACCAGTTATTGAAGGTAAAGAACACAAAGGATCCTTTATATCTGTGGGATTTTCACTTGACCTCTTGATCTTAATTTAATTAAGATAAATACATGATTGGAAATTACACAGATGATCGAGTTTGTCTCACTTTGAACTGTGGTTTTAGGCCTTATAATGGGAGCTTGTAAAGGAGTCAGCTCTTGGGGAAATTGCTTTCAGTATGTAAGTTGAAAGGAATTCTATGTAGCTGTAATCCTCTATTTGCTTTTAGATGAATATTGTTATCCTACATTAATCTAAAATGTAGGCTATCGATACCTGTGTGCTAAAGGGAGGCAGACCCATGCTGAAAAGAGTGAAATTTATTAAAGGCAAATCCACAATCAGAGTCGTTAATCAGTACAGGGTCTAAGAACCAATGAGAAGAGTTCAAGAATACATAATAAACAAAAATAAACAAAACACACAATGACAAAAAGGGGAAACAGGCTATAACAATAAGACAAGCAACAATAAAAACCAACAACTAACACTAGCGATAACAAACAAGGCTTGGATAACATGAACAGGCAACAAAAACAAGGCATTGATTACAACCAGAGGCTAGGAATCACAATAACCAGCCAACACAGACAAGAAAACACAAGGTATTTATACACAGACTGATGAGAGCTAACAAGGAATAGGTGATAACTAATGAAACAAGGACTGGAACAGCAACAGAGAAGATGAAACTAAGGAATCGAACCGAACCAAAACAAAACAAAGACATGAAACAGGACGCTAGCAAGGGCCAATCGTGACAGGTAGTCAAAGCATCTTTGATTATGGTGTTGGTGCAATAAATAATTAATCACAAGTTCCTACAAACTATTAATGTTTCTTTTCAAGAATGACAGACAAATAATTCTGTAGCAATTAATACAGCCTTTATTTTCCTTTTCTGTTGTACAGGTTTCCTGCTGGATTTCACATCTAATTCCCAAAATAGAAGATGGAAATGACTTTGGAGTTGCAATCCAGGTAAACTACCAAAATATTCTGATCTTTGCTGATGTTTACATAGACCAGTCCAAGTGCCACCATCTCCCAGAGGCCACAGAAAATCTCAATGGCTAAAATGACAACACAGCAAAGATCTGGACCAGTTGTATTCTAAATTTTCTTTAAAATCTTTTAAGACTACATGTTACATCATGGAGTGCCACCAGACTGCTAGCTTCAAAATCTAAAAATCTAAGCATACTAATGTAGGATCCACTTGTACAGGTGCATCTAACTGAAAAAATATATGCTGTTGTGCAGCTGCAACAACAACAACAAAAAAACAGGAATTATGTTTCCTTATGGGTAGCAGTAGAGGTTATGCATTTAACATGAGATTTTATATGAGGACCAAATTCAGGAAACTGCTGGCTATCCAAATAAAGGCAACGTTCATACCGCACACTTGTGATTATGAGTATTTGTGCTACTTTGCTAAATCCCTAAATACACTACACAAGTATGCACTGTTTGCATGGTAAACTGCATGGTAGTTCCATGGTAATGGACACATTATTTTGAAAGCATATAATTGTCACTGCTGTATTGAAAATGGCCTTTATACATGTGTAGTGTTTGTAATACATTGGCAATTCTCAGTTGGTTTTGAATATAAAACTTATAAAAGGCAGAATTTTAAGACTAGATTCTGAAAAGAATTGTTACCATTAATTGTTTCCAGAATACAAGCACTAGACTGATAAGACAAATTTTGAAAGACATTTTCATAAAGATCAGTAGGTCTAGTGTTAATCCATTTCCCTTTATGCAAAGTATAGCTGTATGATCTTACTAAGTTTTGCTTTATTTATTTGTACATACCTTTGTTTCAGGAAAAAATAATTGAGAGAATTGCTGCAGTGAAGACAAAAGTGGAGGGCTTTCAAAACAACATTAACAAGTACAACACTCATATGAAGCTTTTTATAAACACAGCATTATCTATGATTAACTTAAAAATAAGATGCTTGCTTATCTTAAGGTGCATTTCTTTTCCATCTAATTTACATTCGGTTTGGTCTGTCCCTAGGTATTTCACAGAGAGGGGTGATGCAGTTGCTAAAGCCTCCAAAGAAATGCATGTCGTAAGAGAATTAACTTTCTAAATTTGTAAACTTTACACGAGGACATGAATTTTGTTATCATTTTAAGGCAAAGAATTATAAGATCTTAACTGTACTATTTATTTTACTACAGATGGATTACCGCTCACTAGTTCATGAGAAGGATGAAGCTACCTACTGTGAGATCAGAGTGATTGTACTGGACATTCGTGGTTTTTATGTGAGTAAATATGTGTAACAACTTAAGTATCATGAGTTATAATGAGTTAGTCTTCACTTAAGGAACATAATATTCAAAGGAATATTCCGGCATTTTTAACCTAATCTCCATTTACTCAATATGTGGCATATGGTCTAATTCATGTGAAGTGCTTTCGACACTTCCCTTTATAGAAAACTTATTGACATTCTTAATGTTGTAAATATAAAGGCAATTATTGGAGGAAGAAAAAAACACAAACTAAACATGTATATTTAAATAATTTCTTAAACTCTTCAGTCAAAGCTATTTGTAAATTAAGTTTTAGATTATCTTCAATAGACTTTTTATATTAAGAATTTGTTTTCATTTGTGATTGTGAGCCTACTATAAACATGTGTTCCACCTGATCATAAATGTAAGCTTTGTCCTCAAATTTGGAAATTGTGGAAACTGAGAAAATATTTCAGTACCTGTCTCAGAATCTTCAGTGAGCCTAGTTACGTTAAACCAGGTATTGTAGTGTAGTAATCCTGTGTTACAGGAAAGCACTTTTAGAATTTGGACTAATTAATTTGTTCTAATTATTAGAAAGAAAAAAAAAGGAACCAGAATATCTTTTTAATGTTTTGATCCATTATTGTAAAGTTGCTTAAAAGTACTTGGGATTCTGTTATACGTGTCAGTGTCTTATCAACAGGTTTTTAAATTATTTTCTAAATACATGGAAACATTATTGCCCATGGTAATCTATACAAATGCAAAAGAATGTGGTATTAACTTATGACTAATCTTTTTGTCATAAGTTTTAAAGCGACCATCAGAAGAGATTTTTTTTTTAGAAAATATTCCTGTTCACAGCAAATACTAATTTTGTACCAATATACAGGCAGAGTTGTATGACATCATCAGCAAGAACCTGGAGAAAGTCACCAATCCTAAGGGAGAGGAAAAGCCCTCTATGTATTGACAACAAAAACAAAGTGTTGAAGTTTCTGTGGTTGTGTTTAGTCACTGGACAGATTTGTACTGAACTAATCATTCTGACCAATAGCTGTATTTACTGCAACTTTATTTGGTATCAAACAATAAATCAAACTTGATACAATACATCGGCCTGTTCTTTACTGCTATCAAATTACACTGTTGCTGTTATAGTGAAGGTAAACAAAAATCTGGAAATTCAACAATTCATTCATTCACTGATGCGGCACTTGAGTTCATTCAGAACGATATAATAGATATTCTAAGACTATGATAAAGAAAAACACTTTCTTGACCATAGCTACAAATTAAATCTGCATGTTACATGACAGAGTGGTCCATGCATAATTTATTTCCTGTCATTTATAACCAAAAAAAATAATAATAATTATTTACCAGCCTCACTAACACTTTTCAGAGGATTTTGACTGTTATGAAAAATATAATAAAAACTAATTATAAACTAAAAACTACAGTAACTCAAAACAATTCCTACAATATTTTTATAATCAGTAGGTACATTGAAAAAGAAAGCTGTCAAAATGAAAAGATTAAAGATGAGCCAAATCTTCTCATACTTCCGGTCCTTCTCCTCCTGGGATTAACTAGGTTAAACGAGTCAACAATTTGCATGAACACACAAATTTAATACATGTACCATTTAAGGCAACTGAATATTAAGCAAGCACTAACAAATTAATAGCACAATTGTTACAATAGTACATTAAAATAAATGCTATTTCACCAGATGAGGAAGCAAATGGAAAATACATTTTGTTCATCTGAAAAAAAGCTATAACTCTACCTTTGAATTTCATTGTTTAATATGTCTGTGATATTACCAGTGTTTCAGCAATCATTAAGACATGACGAAATGTAGAATCACATTACACTTTTTGTTCCATTCAATGTATTCATTCAAAATTCATGTGAAAATGTCAGGCATTTTTTCCAAGATAGAATAGTATCCAATTAAACATATTTGTTAATTGTTTTGAAATTAAATCAGCTGATTTCACAAGAACATGCTAATTTTAAATCTTATTTACTTCCATATTGTGATTCTCTTAAAGGAGTAATAAGGTATCTACCACATTTGATTAGTGAACAATTGTCCATTACAAAAAGATGTATGAAACCTTTTTTGACTTTTGAACTACTTCATGGATTCAGTCTAAGTTATGTTTGTGCATATGGTCACCAACGAGCATGCTGAAAATTTAATATCTTGCAGTTGTCCTGCAGTTGCTTTTCCCCCATTAACACCTTTAATTTTTGCTGCAGACATTAATTAAGCACCTAAACCTACTGTAAAAATCTTATGAGAACAATGCCAATCTGAATTTTTTTTGGGGGGGGCAAAATCTTATTTTAACTACCGAGAGTTTACTTTAACTGCTACTGACTGAACCCCAATCACTCAAGTTACTCTAACATACACACACATACATACATACAAACACATAAAATGGGGATTCAAGTCAAGAAAAAGGTCATGCACTGTCCACCTTTATTTTTTATTTCTATTTACCATGGCTGCCACTTAGAAATTCGACTACAATTTCTTTTTTAATCTCCTTCTCAGACATCAAATGCCAATGTAACTGAAGATTTAAAGGAATGTCATCGCTTCCAAATTACATTATATCATTCTCCTGCACAACTTTTAATTAATTTAAACCAATTAAGTATTTCATCATGGCACATTACTGAGTATACTAAAATATATACACAAATTAAAACAGGAATGCATGTACCACATTTATCTGACTAGTGAGAAAAGCTAGAAAATGATCCGGGATCCAGGAATGGATGATTTCTACTCCAATACTTACCATTGTGATATTGTTGCCATTGAGTAAAATTTGATCCAGTTTTGTTATCCTTCTGCCCTCTGGTGTAATCTCGCTGGATAAAGACAAAAATCTGATATTTAAAACAATGCCACACAATTGTAGTTCAATAACAAAAATGGTAAAGAGATGGACAACTACTTACAACTCTGTAACATCTTCAAGTACCATGTCTGATTAAATAGGTCAAGGTAGGTACAGTAAGGATTCCAGTCTATCTGGTACATTAATGCTTTTCAAGAAAGGACTATAACAAATCCGAGAGAATGAAAAAGGAGAAAAAATATTCAAAAGGATACTGACAAAATCATCAAACCCCAATAAGGTACCCACTATTTCTTTGTCATTTTTCATAACGATGTGAATTCGGGAGCCAATGCATTTGTCCACCAGTTCTGCAAATAACAGCAGAGTATTAAATATGAACAACCTGCAGGTACAACTGAGCTGCCGTTTAAGGTAATGAGAGTAAAAATTAAGTTAATGAGAGCAATAACCTAGATTTTAAGTTAAGTTAATGAGAGCCACAGGTTTAACACTAACAGAGTTGCCGCAAGAATGGAGCTCGATAGCTAGCATTAGATTAGCTAGATAAGATAGAAACGGCTGATCAGGGTTATTAGCAAGCCAACTAGCTATTTTGGGTTTTAAAACGTGCAACACAACCTTACGTTTAACAGCAGGTAACTAACCTAGCTAAGTAACTAGGACTACTCGAATAAAGAAATATGAAATAGGTCTCAATGCACTGGCTTTCACTAGCTCAACGGTGCATCAGCGTCTTCCTCCGACTGTTATAAACAGAATGTAAACACCCCGAATTTAAAACGATAACACGAAATATGAGAGTACATCATCTAGCTAGCCAGCTACCAAAGCCGCTAAGTTGGCTACAGTACTACCATTTTATAAATATATTTTATACCAAGTGGTAGCAATTGCGAAGGATTTGAAGCCTGCGTTGCCGCCATTTTGCAAACAAGCTATGCGAAAGTATCCTCAAAAGAGGGTTTGACTCGCAGTCAAGTTTATCAACATTTCAATATAAAAGTTCCGGATGAAAATAATATTTTTTTCAGAGAGAGAGAGAGAGAGGGGGGGGGGGAGGAATATATGGGAACAAGGCTTGGGGAATTGTTTCCTAATCTATTATATTATTATATTATACAAAACAAAAACAACACAACGCAGTTTAACAATTTTATTTAATATTACTACAAAAACAACAAACTATATAATATAAATGAATAAGGCTTGGGAAATTATCTTCTAAGATGTGACTACATGTGTCAATAAGATCTATATATAGTGATATTCATTATATATAATTAGAGTGACTGACAAACTGAAAATTGCATCCCCCAAATATAGGGATAAAAAGCAAAATTAGAGACATCTAATTTCTGAAAGTAATAAATTTAATTAAATTAAATTGTGGCTTATACATTTCAAAAGGAACTACATTAAGCACAACTCCAACAACTTGAATCAGTATGTACAACACATTGTATTCCCTCATAAGTTATGTTAAATATAGTTTGAAGATCTTGTACAAAAAAAAAAAAAAATGGTGGTTGTCTTTATGGTCACTATAAGGGTAATTTCATGACAGTCAATAACTGTCAGCAAGACCTTTATTGTTTTGGCCTCTTCACCATAATGGGGTCAACATTTGTGTTCAATTAATATCAGGTAATCTTATTCCAAAAGGTAGCTTTGTATCATTTGGATATGATATATTAAAGCGGGAGTATTCAACACCATTACTGAGCCCTTCTCTCCACACCTACTCTGTACAGTGTCAGATTTTTCCTTCCCACCATACTTGATTTCATGAAGGTCTTGTCTTCATCAGGTGTGTTGAACTAGAGAAAGCCTAAAATTGTTCAGGGCAATGGGGTCTCAGGTGTGGAGACCCTAAACCTAGTTTCCCTTAGCGATAGAAAACAAAAGCCTACTACTCCATCAGCACCCATGAAAGAGGTTTATGTAGTGTCTGAACTTCAGAATTACTCAATATTATTTAATATATAATGTTCATAATGAGGTCTGTACATGTATGGTTGTATTACCCTCAATTCTCTCTGCTTGCACCATTATATTAATCTCTGCTTAAGATAACACTTTACTGCTCCCAAAGGAAATTGCAGTGTCACAGTAGCATACATATTGCACAAGAACAGACAAAGTAGTCAAAACCAAGGATAAATAAATAAATAGAAAAAATAAATAAAACAGGGAGGTACAATAATGTGTTTCCTTGAATAAAATTACAAGACAGAGATGTATCTATATACATATATGAGGTATATACAGTACAAGATATTTACATGAGCAGCATCAACAGTAATAACCGTCACACTAATAACTGTCAAAAAGTACAGTGCTTGAATGCATAGCAGACAGCAAGTCTATGACTGTCAATTAAGTGAGCTTATTGGAACATTATTACCATGCCCATACTGTTCTTAACTAAGACTGATGAGCCAGTATATATGTTTTGGGGTGTTTTATCATAACTGTGTTTTGGATTTTTTAAATATGCTGAATATTTAATATATCAAACCCTCTAATTTATTATCATGCAAAATAAATAAATAAATAAATAAACACACACACACACACACACATATATATATTTGTCACAGAACGCTCATGGTTTGGCCCGTCACGTGCAGTGGGAGGGTCTCTGTTTAGTTGGGACCATGCCTGCACACCTGCATCGGGTTAGCATTGCGTCTGTGTGTATATAAACCCATGTCGTGGAGTACAGTGCTGTCGGTCTTTGTAAATGGTTGTCTAGGTTTACGCTTGTTACATGTTTGTAAATGTTCACCTTTAATGTCATGTGTGAGTACCAACGTTGTTTTTGTTCTGTGTTAATATCTGTCCATGTCAAAGGCGTCTGCGCATCCTGCCCCTCGCCCTACGGTACTCGGGCCGTTACAATATGTGCATCTCCTGAGTCGTTAAGTGGTTATCTATGACTTCCTCTTTCATTGGTATATAAATATGGCACACAGGCCAAATTCCTAAGATATCCATAAATCATCATTTGGAAAAAAGAGATAGAAATTAAATAAGGCATACACGAAAAATGAAATATTATTCATAAATTATGTATACTATAAAATAACTACATGCTTGAAAATGCCCAACACCACTGTAAGAGTAGTAATTAAGACGTTTGCCATAGGAGCTGTCATAATTCTGCCTGGAAGATGACACACATGTAGCCCTGGGAATGATGTCAGGATACACAGCATCATGGACTAATTCAAGTACTAGAACATTAAAAAATTAATCTGACTGCATCTGCCACCAAGTTAAAACTGGGTCATAGTTACAACTTTTAGCAGCACAATGATACAATGCATATCTCCAAATACACTCAAAAGTGGTTCCATTATCACAGAATCAAGATCTCACTAGGCCAATCTAGTCCCCTGCCCTAAACCCTTTTGAAAACCTATCAAATGAGCTGAAGAGTCAACAGATGAGGTCCTAGGACTTTGCATGATGTATACAGATTCTCTACAGAGGACTAGTCTCAGATCTCTTCTACTATGTTCTTCCACTTCATAAACATTATAAGAGAAGACATTGATGCTTTAGTGCTGTCATCTTGACAAAGGCCAGGCACAGATTACTAAATACAGGAGTGCCAGTAAGGCTCAAACCCATTTCACCCCTTGACCTTATCCCTGTGTTTTGTGTATTCATGCCTAGGTGTCTGATGTGTTAATTTTTGTTGAGATAAAGAGGTAGGATGAATGTTAGGGACCTCCAAACGGAGATTTTTAAGAGGCACACTCCAAATGGTGTGTGTTGCAAGGCATTGTTGGAAATTTCTCAAATCACCTAACAAAAATTAAAGAAACCCACAAAATGCATTTTCTCCAGTGTAGTCTGTTATATGAATATCTCTCTGGGTGTTGATAATATACATAGGCATAGTGTCAGTGAATCACGGTGTTGTAAGGAGGGGCTGCCAGGTTGTTTGCGGGAGGGCAATGCGTTCTGTCTCCGTTTTCTTTGGTGATAGGGAGTGAGTGTAGGCTGTGTATTTCCTTTTGGTGGAGTATAGATAGCTGTCTTGTTCTTTTTCTTAGAGTGTTTTGTTGGCCTTTGTCCCCCCTGACGTTGTATCGATTCCCTGTATAGTTGTATGTTTATTCCAACACTTTGTAATCCACTTGTTATTCACTTCATCTGTTCGCCGTTATCACCTCAGGTTTCAATGTTACGGACTCCCCAATCTAGAATGAGTTGTAACACATAAAAAACCCCCCAAAAAACGTTATTTCTGATCAGTCAATGGCAGCCCCATTTTGGACCCATTGCTATACAATGACACTGACAGCCTAGTGGGTGAGCAACCACGCTCTAATGTCTCTTCCCCCTCCGACACAAATCTAGCAGTGCCCTCACCCTGTACGCCAGCCCTCCATCAATGTCGATGGGGGGAGGTGGAGGACCCAGGCGGCGACCCTCCTCTGCGAGGCGACCTTCCACCACCGGTTTCAAAGCGGACATGTGGAAAGCCCGAGATGCCTTACTGTTTCCTGGTAAACCCACACGATACGTGACATCATTAACCCACTCTAGTATGGTGTATGGGCGCTCATATTTTGCCTCCAGCTTTCCCGAGGGGCCTGCCCAGCCGTCTTTCGTGGAAACCCGTACCTGTTGTCCTGACTCATATTGCGGTGTCTCCCCGTGCCTCCCATCCGCTTTGCTTTTATAGTTAGTGATTGCTTTGCGTAGGTTCTGATGTACCTCCTCTCAAACCGGCTGGTCGGATGTGGGCGCATTCCATGGATAAAGTGCCGGCTGATACCGTAAAACACACTCAAATGGTATCATCCTCGTGCCAGAATGGCATAGCGAATTTTGAGGATATTCTGCCCACGGGAGAAAGGTACTCCAGGTCTCTGGGTGTTGATAACTATATAAACATAAGAACTTACGCAGTTCTTGATTAATTCTTTCCACCTGTCCATTGGCCTGGGGGTAGTATTCAGATGTAAGGCTGACCGTGATGTTCAGCTTTCACAGCAGCTCCCTCCAGACTCTGGATGCAAGCACCACTTTCCTGTGTGTTCATATTTACAACTTCAGACGCTTGAAGTTGCGTGGTTTCAAATTTAAAAATCCAGGTTCCCAGTTGTCGTGAATGCAGCATCAGTTCTAAGGGGCAATAGGACACTAAAACAAGGGGAGTGGTAGAAATAAAAAATGGAATTGGTCCTAGGTGTGATTAAAAAATCCTAAAAAATGTGCAAGTATTTTCAGTTTTTGTCAATAGTATTACAGTAGAGTGTTTTTATTTTCTGATTTTGCTGAGGCTTAATTGTGTCATTTGAACATGACAATAATTTTGGAGAGCACTGTATATCGTTATCTTTATAATACAAACAACTTTTAAAAAAGTTTAAAGTGCAAAATAACATGTTTGGCCTAGGTTTTTCTCTACTTCATGCAACAGTATCTCTGTTTCGTTGCTGGTAAAACTCCTACATTATGTGTAGTGGTGGTTATTATTAGATTTAGATTTAGATATAGATACAGATTTAGTAGTACACATGTTGATAAATGAAGTCCCATGTCCTTGTGAATTGTCAGGCAGTGCAGGTCCTATTGGACTCTAAAAGTACGATTGTTAATGGTACACAATTTTTCTTGCATGTTGCACAGCATCTCATTAGGAGCTTTTTTACAACATGCCAGGATCTCCCCATCTTGTGTGACCTAAGCGAAATGTTGAGTGTGCTGCTCTACGCTGTCAATTATCGAGAATGAGTCAGAGAACGCTCCGTCCAGATGGTGGCGCAATGCAGTATTTGGTTTATGAACCGCCATAAAAATAATAAGATGAAAAAGGTATAAGACGTACCTGTAGCTGATTGGGCGTTTCTTTAGAAGTGGGCGGATACTTAGTTTGAAAATAGCTTTTTGGAAAGAAAAAAAAGCCTAGCTATTAGCTAACGCGCGAGGTTTGTGCGCCGTAGCTGAGAAGTTCTAAACAATATTTCTATAGTACGTCAATAGAGACACAACCCTCCAAAAATATAATAGAGTTGAAATCTAATAAGATTGAGAGTGTACAGTCGGACAGCTCTTTCAGAGTACTCGGTCGGTAAGTTAAAGTCTAAGTAGAGCAGCTCAAGTTCGCTAACGTTAGCTAGAATACGAGCATCTCCACTCAACAGAGCAGTGAAGGAGGGCGAAGAACTGAGAGTACAGTGGGAAACGTAGAGCTGTCTGTCTAATTGTACAGTTCACAAGGTATCTAATTATAAACACATCGAAACATGGCTTTTTAGCTGCGAACCAGCTAACTAACCTGTGTCGACCACGCCGGTTAGCTATTTTAGCTAGCTAACAGTTAGCTAGGTAATGATCTATACAGCCATCTTCTACCCTAACTTGGCTGTTTTATCTAATTTATTGATTCAGATTCTAGGATGGCTTTATTTCAAGATAATCCAACACACTCTTATAAGTAGTTACAAGGTGGCTATATTAACTGTATTTCTCACCATCTTGTCAGAAATGGCCCATCGTGTTGCTGTGAATGATGCCGCTGGATCTAAACGGACTTCAAGGGTTCGGGTTGCGGTGCGGCTCCGACCCTACATGGATAAGCAGGACGAGAAAGGCGAAGGTCCATGTGTCAGAGGACTGGGACCGCAGACTTTAGAGATCGTCAACTGGAGGAACGCCACTGAGACTCTGCAATATCAGTTAGTCGTTCATGGGTTTTTTTCTTCCTAATTTCCACTGCTAAAACGTAAAGCATCTTAACAGGTCTTGGTCTTTGCGTGGTAGACCATGATTTGGTAGCTGGTGCTGATATACAATTTCTCCCTGCAACAAAACCAAATGGCCATTATTGTGCCTGCTTGGGCAAGTACAGAGAAAACAAATTTAAGTTATTCATTATTATACACCATATTTTTTTTGTTTTATTTTTACTGCTCATTACCATCTGTTAGTGTTCATGTAGTTAAACTAGATTATTTTTCCTGAAGAGTATATAGTTTGTATTTCGCATTCCTTATGCCTTTTCTATTTTCTGGTGTAGGTTTGATGCTTTTCACGGAGAGAAAACCACTCAGCAGGAAGTTTTTTTGTCATCAGTGAAGCCCATTGTCTCCCACATCCTTAATGGTCAAAATGCCAGTGTCTTCGCCTACGGACCAACTGGAGCTGGTATGATGCAGCCTTTTTTTCTGCAAAGCAGGAGTTCTGCACATTTCTGTAGTTTTTGGGGGCTTTTTTATTAGGATAATTAGGACAACATTTAATAATTTCAGATGAGCAGCCTGTCTTCCTGTTTTAATTTGGTTTTGGAAGCAGAATGAGCAACACATCTTTTTGGAACATGCATATTGTCACTTTACATAAACGTAGTGTGTTTTTGCAGAAACGTATGCCCAGTATATGGAGATACTGCTTACTTCTGGCTTCTGTAGATTAATTAAAATATTGGCCATTGAAGTGTCAGTGTGCTTTGGAGGGTTGTTGCGTTCTTTTGTAACATGTACAGTATATGCATTAACCATTCTGTATAATGTCCCATTCTCTACCAAAAAAGGAACAATGCTGTGAAAATTGTGATGCTGCAGGTTAATTATGCAATGTACATTTGTCCCTTTTTGTGTATGTATGTAAGCAATTCTATTAGAACATACTAACATTGGCTGTGGTTTATTATCATGTCCAGTAATTTCAAGGCAATTCCCTCTACTTGCCACACACACACACACTGCCATTATGCTTCCCATGTGAGTGAATTTGAATTCTGTTGGCCTTTGTCTGCTTACTTTTTCAACCATATAAATGTATCCTTGCATTCTGATTTTTTTTTTTTCCCTCCCTCAACCTTTAATCGTGTTTTCATTTTCTTTGTTTGTTTGTGTTCTCTACCAGCTCTAATATTGTCCGTCTTGGAAAAAGCTATTCTAGTGGCAGACAACATACTTTATTCTATAAGCCATGCTATATCTTGCACAGAATGTCTTCCCCTCCAGAAATACGAACATATCTTAAATGATTTTGAGGCTACATCAGAGTTAAGTTAAAATCATGTTGTTAATGGACTTTAAATTCATTCTTTTTTTCAAAAATAAGCAGAAATTGCTTGTGGTTCTAACACACACAGTTTAAACTTAAGAAACCAAATAAGACCCTCCTTTTTTTTTTTTTTTTTTTTTTTGCTAAATTTTTTCCCCATCTCTTCTCTTTAGGAAAGACCCATACCATGCTGGGTAGCCAAGAGCAGCCAGGAGTGATCCCTAGGGCTGTTCGCGAGGTATTCCATCTGGTGCGCACCCAAGAGAAAGACCAGGGTGAATGGGGGTTCTCTGTCGGCATGTCCTATCTAGAAATCTACAACGAAAAGGTAAGGTCATCGAAATGCAGAACAGTAGGATAATTATTTTGATAAATAATTGTGTACAATGTAGTAAAAGACCAGTAATCTTTGGTGTATTTGGCATAATGTTAACGATGGTGCTAAATATGTTTTATAAAAGTCATTTTGCATGCTGTGCCAGTCAGAGGTTTGGACACACCTAACTGAATGTTAGGTTTTCATGGTCTTAAAGGCCCTATAACCTAGTGGTTTATGCCTAAATTTATTTTTAAAACAAATTTTAATGGTGAAAGTTGATAACCTATATATGAATTGAGTTTTAAAATGTATATTTACATAAAACAAAGAACAAAACAATAAAAAATTAATTAATTTTAAACACCCCCTCAAGAAATAGCTTTAATTTCTTTAAAACATCATAGGTGCCCCATGAAGCTTGTTCAGTGGTCAACAATAACATGCAAAGTTGTCATCAAAGTAAACTGTGGCTACTTAAGGTTTGTTTAAACAATAACCATATTTGTTTCACATGCCATTCCATTATTTTTTATACTTTTACTCTTGTAAGATGAAGGAAATGGTAAAAATGTCAGCATACTTTATTGTATAATCCATGTCATAGCTTGCACAGAATGTCTTCCCCTCCAGAAGGGAAAATCGACAATATATCCACAGTACGCTTTGGTCAAGTTGCTCTCACACTGTTAGTCACTTTCAAGAAAGTAAAACTTTTGGAGAAGATTGTTAACATTTATTGACTGTTTAATGTGTTATTTGAACCATTGAACTGATGTAGCTGTTTAAAACTACTTACCTGTTTATAGTTACCTGACAAACCTCAAATACTAAAACCATATCTTTTAAGTTGTACTATTTTCATCTTAAGAACACCCTAGGTGGTGTGGCTTGGATCTATTTCAACATGGAATGGCACAGTGCTGGTATTTTAGCTGCAAGAGAATATGCTAAAAAAAATTATCGTCATACTAACTTATTGCAGATGTTGCATCAAAGCTAATCGGTGACCCTCTCAAATTTAAAGAATTTGGGGATAAATATGTGCTTTATTCATAATTAGGTTATACTGAATTAGGTAATACTGAAAATATCAACCTACCATCAGCATCTGTGAACAAGGATTATCTTTTGCAGAACCTCAGAATTATTTGAATATGTATCCTTACCAGTAGGTTCATACATGTTACTTCCATTCTCCCTCCTTGTCAGTGACTACCTGCTACACCACTCAGGTAAAGCTCAGCTGCTGGAGCTTGTCAATTAGGCGTGCTGACTAGAACATTAGGTCATTCAGTGTTTCTTATTTAGGACTAATGAGTTAGCTTGATGTTTGCCATTGTTTTTGTTTTTAAAACCCTTGCTAAACATTTAATATGTCAGTATTATAAACATTTTTAGTGTTTAGAATATGTTCCCTGGGTCTTTGACACATACTAGTCTTGTTTTGCTTATATACAGTCATTTAATCGTTTCAACATCTTGTGTATATTATGAGCTGTCAATGTTACATGTCAAAGTTAAAACATTATTTGAAAGTCTATTCTCCTACTGCAGGTTCTGGACCTCTTGTCTCCAAACTCTCAAGATCTGCCAATCCGTGAAGATAAAGACAAAAACATAATCATCCCAGGCTTGACTCACACCTCCCTCTCATCCTTCTCCGATTTCCACACTCACTTTGTTCCAGCCAGTCTAAACCGCACTACAGCCTCCACCAAACTCAATCAACGTTCTAGTCGAAGTCATGCAGTTCTTCTGATCAAGGTACCACTGGCTGCCTGCCCCACTACCCATGTCACTACTTTTTACTTAAAGCACCCTTTGAAAGGTCTCGGATTAAAGCGCTTTTGTGCTGCACCTTGTGCTGATCTCAAATATCTTCCTGTAACAAAATGACTCCTTGTCTACTGCAGAAAATTGGACAGAAGACAATAAAGGCAAATATTTCCTGAAAATAAACAATGCAAGTTTGTAGCTAATTAGCTTTTTTTCTTTTTTTTTTTTTTTTTTTTGTCTTCTATAAGAGTTTTTAGTGACACTTTTAAAGTGTCCCATGAACATAACCTGCATTTGCTTTGCTCTTCCTCTCAGGTTGTGAAATCTCAGCGTGTTCCTCCCAACCGACAGCAGACAGGGAAGCTCTACTTGGTGGACCTTGCTGGTTCAGAGGACAACCGACGTACAGGCAACCAAGGCATTAGACTCAAAGAAAGTGGTGCCATCAACCTGTCCCTCTTCACACTCAGCAAGGTTGTGGACTGCTTGAATGCTGGGACTGGGGGCCGAGTTCCTTACAGGGACAGCAAGCTCACTCGGTTGCTTCAGGATTCGCTGGGTGGCTCGGCCCATTCAGTCATGATCACAAACATTGCCCCTGAGTACAAGTATTACTTTGACACGTTCACTGCTCTCAACTTTGCTGCCAAGTCAAAGCACGTTGTCAATCGTCCATTTGTCCGAGAGACGATGTTGGACTCCACAAACAGTCAACATCCAGTTGCAAGGAAGAGGACCAGCGAGGAGCTGGAAGCAGAGGGATCTGGAGAGCCACGGAATAAAAGGCTAAAGGGCTGCAGGAGGCTGGAGCAGCCACCACCCACACACCCACAAAGGTCAGTTCCCCGAGGAACTAACTGCTCATTCAGTGTATTCTTTTCCTAGCGCTATAACAGGTCTTGGCCTTGTGAGGTAGGCCATGATTTGGTAGCTGGTGCTTAGAACGACAGGTCCTCATAACAAAAACCAGAGGTTTTTTAAGTATCTCATGGGTCAATAAAGGGGAGGACATTTTGTTTGAAATCTTTTGTACTGGGAATCTGTGAGCTAAAAAAGCAGCTTTTGAGGTACTATTTGCAGAAATGCCCATCAGGATGTAACTATATTTTCAGGGTTTCTTTTATTGCATAAGGCATTAGAATTATGCACTTGTCATTGACTTTTAAATCTAAATGAGCATCTCTTTTAGCCCAGTGGATTCATCGGTGTTGGACAGGCTTCTTGCTTTGGAGAAAATGATATTAGGCTCCCCAGAGAGAGAACGGCTCAACTTGCTCAAAACAGTCGCCCAGTCCCGCCAAGAGATTCAGGTGCGCGAATGCAAAATTTTGTGGAGTACACGCTTTGATCGTTCCAATCTTCTTTACGAAGACCATAGGTCCCGCGTTTTAAGCAATTTCAGGTCTCCAGTAGCACCTCACATTTAATATTTTTTGTCCTCCCCCAAATGTCTTATTCTTGGTCTGTACAGAAACTGAAAGAGAAGCAGAAGGAGCTGGAGGAAAAGGCAGACATGCTCAAAGTGACGGGAGATCATAGTGGTGTGATGGAAGAAAAAGAGGGCCCAAGCAGGAGTGCGACACTCTTTAAGACAGATATACCTGCACTCCACAAGAAACAGTCCACTGTAGCCAAGCCCAGGAAACAACAGGCAGTTGTCAACCCATTACAGGGTAAGATGAGCAATGGTATCAAGTAATGTACACAAATCCATTTAAGATATTTATAAAAGCTTAACGCTACCTCAGTTAATAATGACTAGTCAGTCTGCCAGTTTTAAGTTTACCATGTTCACATACATTGTATACTCTACCAAGTCATAGGACCTGTAACTTGTGTGAAGACCAGCATTTCTAACATTGGTTAGTGTTCAGTTAGGCATTGCAGTGGGTAAATGAGTGATACAGTAGACAAGCACAACTATTGGAATGGCGATAGTTGTGCAAGCAAATACAGAGGTCAGAACAAGGCAAGGTCATCTCAGAACCCATCAGTTATTGGACTGTCAAATGGATTACAGCATCCTAATGTGCCATGTGCCAAAAAATGGATATCACCTGGACAGAGAATCATCAAAACTACTGCTGAGTACAAAAGGTTGTCTGGTCAGATAAATTCAGGTTCCTTTTCCATTGTGCTGATGAAGGGTTTGGTTACACAATTTTGGTTACTCATTTGAGAAATGAGCCATCCTGTTTAGAGTGAGCAGTACAGGTAGATGGCAGTGATATCAGAAAAACATTCCTGACGCGCATTAGTGGAAAACATATTTTTGTTCTGTACTAGGAGCAGTAGTAGCAATAGCAGTGCTCATGTAACCTCATGTAATGGATTTGTCAACTGGACAGGCTACTAGATCTGGAGAAAATGGACATAAGCAGAATGACACCACTTCTGAACAACACTTCTGAGTTCATCCCTTCTTGACTGCAATTTATTCATACATGGACATATAGTTCCAGCATTAAAATGCAGCATGTTGCCAGACACACAGTCACCAAATGGTTTCAGTTTTCACTACTTAAGAGGGTCACACAGTCCCTGGGTTTTAAGCTTACTAGCTAATCATTAGCTAATCATCTGAGGTTTTTAACTGTGCAACATGGTCCTTTCTGTATCGTACAACCTACCTGTATAAAGCATTTAGCATCTTTTGGACTTCATGTCTCCAACATCTAACTCTACTAAATGGGTTTATCCAGTAATTGTGCTACTTGGTGTATATCCCCTTGTTGCCTGTCAGGGTCTTTATCCTGTTTTGACCTTTATATCCCCAGTATCTCAGGTACTGCCTTTACAGCAATGTGCTGTGGTTTGCAAACCATCTAAAGTCATGGAAAAGAAAAGAAAACAGACAGAGGTCAGTAAGCCTAGGTTTGTTTGTTTTTTGTTTTCTCATAAAGAATGCCCACATATCAGGTATATTCCAAAGAGAGGAATTAATTTTGTTTTGTACTCAAAACTAGTCAAGCTCAGCACAGTATATTGATATACAGAGTTTTAAGAACAAACTGTGATCTATTGATTATAATATTCAGATAAAAATGATCACAATATAAATTTAAATCCATATGGATTTCTTTGAATCTTATGTTCTATCCTAAATTTAGGCATTCTTTTTAAGAAAAAGTATGTGTGTTCACTTAAACTTGCACATATTGCAAAATATGTGATTTGAACCGGTGTAGTTCAAATGGAGCTTATAACTAATTGTCATTACCACAAGTACAATTGCGGTTCTCAAACTTTTTTGTTCAGATTACTGAGGGTAAGGAGAACAGACGCCTAGACTCCTGTGGGGAAG
>NC_137511.1:132500-312500 GCF_041902795.1 Electrophorus electricus
TCCCCATCCTTTTTTATTAGGGCATATAGCCTATTAATGGAAATGATGAGTCGTAGTGAATTACAATATATGCTAAATAAGCCCCTAGTTCCCGTATTTTCGTTGTATTAGTAGGCCCTACAGTAAGATTCGTTAGTTTGTTTCTTTGTAATAGGTTTCCATAGAGAGAAAACAGCTAAAACGTCTTACTAACAATATGGGAAAGTCTTATTGGAAGTAGAAAGTGCCCAGTAAGGAGCGCGAGAAATTAGTTTTTAGTTCATTGATTCTGTACTTTAACGTTTATTGATACGACGGAGCAGCTGCCGCCCGCACTACGCAAAATATATAGACCTAGCGCTAGTACAGAATTATCACTTATGCAAAGTTCCGTGTTTATGACCAGTAATGTGTGAGAAATGTGTGTCTAGTTCGTTTTTTAAATACTAAAATGTGCCGGTCGCAGTGGGACCATTTGCTTGCACTTGAGGGAATCCTACATGGAAAAGGACTGCGTGTTAATTGCAATGTTTTTGTAGTTATTGTGTTGTTTCAGTATGAGGCGCAAAAAGTATTACGCCCCGATGTCTCTGTTGCTGTCTTTAACGATGTTTATTCTGTCGTATCGTATGGTTCATTTTCAGAAATAACCACGGGGAAACAGTTTAATATATGAAATCATCCAACCCTTCTTGCATTTATGTTGTTTAATAACAAGTAATACTCGAATGTGTGATATGACCTCTGAACAAACCACTGACAAGGCGTCGATTTAATTTCCAAATTTGCTGAGTTTATTCTTCTCAGTTTCAGGTAATAATACGCCACTTTGGTGTTTCTTTCGATAAAGACATAGTGCTTCTCTGTCCGTTATGTTTATTAATTTCAACATCAATCCTGCCCCCTTTCTGATCTATTGCTTGCGTTGTGTCTCCAGCTGGGGATTTCGGGATGGGAATAGCCTGGGAACGTTATCCACCCTCGCTCAGTGCTTTACGTAGTGTTCCAAACCCAAACAAAGATGCGCACGCTGTCTGCAGTATGACTACTACTATTTACTACGGTTACGAGGGATATTTGTTTTTTCCTTTTGCAAAAGGGAGATCTGTAAGCGACTTGAATTGGACAGTGTAAGGTACGTGTATCCATGCCAACAGCACGTGATTCCATTTGGGGCTGGGGGGACAGGCGGTTCTTTGTCTTATTAATACAAAGGCAGTCATACCCAAACTTGTAATAGGACTCTGCATTATGCTGTGTAATTTTGGGTTTTCTATCTCCTTGTCTCATATATATTATTTCAGTTTATTTGCAAAAACGATCACAGCAATTTATTATGCTGTAGCTTATTCGTTACTCTCTCTTTCGTTCTTTTCACTGCCACTCTCCATTCACTCTCATTATCACCTTCATGTCTTTTAACCGTGGTTCCTTGGTTTTGCACTTTTATTCGGCACTTATTTTAATCAGTTATGATTCAGCCGTTTAAAGTCGAAAGTCTTGCAGGTTAAAAGATCAGTGCGTTTGTTTATTTAGTGCCCCAAAATTCATTCCCTATATCAGCTCGTTTATTTGCGATTTGTGAAACTAAAAACGCTATTAACGCTATTAATTAGCATCTTAATTGATACTTAAACTATCGAAAATAAAATCTTAGCAATTCCCCTCTTGAACCTCTTGTAATTAATACCTGCTAATCAGTCAGAAATGTATAGACATTCTAAAGCCCATGCTTATTACTGGAGGTTGTAATTTGCTGTTATTCAGGGAGGGTGATACAATTTGTTTCTGGCAGGTTGAGTGTGATGATGCATCTGATTACACATTCTGGATGACTTCAGTGGTAGCATTAATCATATCCAGCTCTAATCCTATGTTTGAAACAGAGTTCTTTTCCATATTTTCACCTCACAGACCAACAGGATTTCCCTCTGAGCTGCAAAGCCGTTCTTACCTCCTCCGTATTCTCTGTTGTCTCTGTGGACATGGCCCACCATAAGGCACTATCAGACTCATTGCTTGGTGCCCAGAATGAAGAGCCCATTGCCTCTCAACCAGAGGCACACAAGCAGGGCTATTCTGTCCATGCATCAGATTCCTTCCCTTGCCTGCGCCCCCTCAATTTGTCCCAGCAAGCCCAGGAAGAAGCACGCCGCCCTGGAGAGGTCATCGTTGTCATCAAAGAGAAGACTGAGAATGGTAGTAGGTCAATTTTAATTCAGTGGGAACTTCTTCAGTTGGAGTGCAAAATCTTTAATCACATTTCCTTTGTGGACAGAGCATTTATATGCATGTTTGTTTTTTGTTTGTTTTTTAAAAGTCCTACAGCATTTGGGTACAGGGACCTGGTCATCTACAAATGGTATAAAATGGAGTGAGATTAACCAGGAAACATTTTGATGATTAAATTTCAAATATATTTATTCACATTGTCAGCTATGTGAATAATTGAATACATGAAAAAGAATATGTGAGTATATAACAATTGCACAAATGTTTTCCAACCCTACAATCTTTTGTTGAATGATTATGTTTAAAGGCTGATAATAATGTGAGAAAAAAGCTAGATATTACAGAAAATTATATGTTAGTGCAATATCATGTTAGAAAACAGCATGTGTATGTAATGGACCAGCTATGGACTGAGTCAACAGTACAGAAGAATTGTATGTTCCTAAAAGCTAAATGTAACAATGATTACTGCAGGGTACACTTTGTTAGCTCTGCAGGTCTGATTCCATAAGAACGTTTTAGGACAATGTGAAGTACTATAACTAATCTACAGTTCATTTTAAGTGACATTCTTCTTTGTGAGTACCCATTTTATCTTTGTATGATGATGTAGGTGCAGTTGTTCATACAGAAGACAGCAGAGTTTCATAATTTCATTTTTAGAATGTTATGTTGAAGTACTTAACAATGGAGTATTATGGGACTCAATAATTCTTTTTCTGTTTTCAATACAGTCCAGAAGAAGAGTGTGTGTGGGAATTATCTTAATGTAATTAAATGTCACATTCTAATTAAAATGGCTGAGGGCTGGTATGGGGTATTTATTTTTGTTGGGTGGATCATTAAAGTTTTATTTTAAGATCCAGAAATGCCAGGGCAGTTTTCTCTCACTTTTGGCTGGGGAAGAGTGCATGGTCATACAAATCAAACTGGTCTCAGATCAGTTTGAGGTGAGAAGTATCAAATGTCCAGCTGAGGAGAACATGATCGACATGATCGTCTTTCCAAGTGAATCTTCTGTGAATCAATGCAGAAATACACCTTTGAATAGATATAATTTCTTTTTTCCCCATATATCTCTGCAGGTCATGGGCTCTTCTCTTCCCTAACACAAGATAAATTGTCAACACTTAGTCTCTCATCTCCACCCCGGCGTCATCACTCCGTACCCTATGCACGTCCTCCTCCACTGGGTCATACACGAATGGCCAGCAGGTCCAGCTCCATAGCCTATACGGCATTCTCATCCCGTCCCTCAATCTCACGCCACTCCAGCTTGGCCACCAACCCGCCGCTGGGCTGCTCCAAACCCAAGGACTACCTAGTCCTGGCCATCATTGCCTGCTTCTGCCCTGTCTGGCCAGTCAACATTGTGGCGTTTGTCTACTCTGTCATGGTGAGTGAGGACGGAAAAGGGGCAGTTAAATTTTGTTTGGGATTAGTGTTAAGGCAATATACAATTATATTAATCTACTGTGATGTTGCTCTGGTTTTTTGATAATAGTGTTGACACTGAGTGTAATGGGGCTTACTTTTTTCTGTTTGCGTTTAGTCTCGAAACAGTCTGGAACAAGGGAACATTGATGGAGCCAGGCGGCTTGGTCAGGTTGCCAAGCTACTTTCCACTGTGTCAGTCATGGGTGGAGTTGTCATTATTGTGGCCTGTGTTGTAAATCTGACAAGTAAGTGACCTTTGCCTGAAGGCCCAGTTTTCCCAGTGCCACTGTCTCTCTATTTGTGTCTCTGCTTTTATTGCTCTCTCATACATACTGTGCAAATAATCAGCTTGCCATGGTGCCATTATGCTTTTTCTGTGCTTGCAAAAGTATTTCAGTATTTCAGTTACATTTAATACAACCAGCTATTCAAACAGAACCATGAAGTCGATCATGAACTAAAATCATATCATGGTTACATTTAGATTTACATTTACGGCATTTAGCAGAAACTCTTATCCAGAGTGACTTACAAAAGTGCTTTGTTATTTACTCATAGAATACATCCTAGCCAGTATAGTAGGTTAGAGTCCAAGATAGCAATGAACTAGAATACTGTAGAAATACAGGGATTACTGCTGATGCCTAAAAATACAAAATACATAAGGTCTATCTTAAACAATGATAAGTAATAAACAATAAGTACTTGAGTTTGTTAGACATCATCAGTGTAATAAACAATACTCTACAATAAGTATTAGTTTAGTTAGTCAATATAGGAGCAGGGTCAGTGGTCAGTGGTTATTGAAGTAGGATACTAATATTGTTGTTTTTTTGTTTTTTTTTTATTCAAGCAGAGAAATTATTTTACCTGTTAACTCGAAATTTTCTGTCATTGTTTTAATTTTCTTTTAATTGTCTGTGTGTACTTTTGCAGTTAATGTGAAATCCTGAGTTAAACCTTTGCCTTGGAGTCCAACTTCACATCATACCCCTGATTGGAAGACCATGGCCTAAACAGTCTGATTTCACTCTCTTTCTTAACACAATCTTAGCTAATCTGTTAATTAATAAGATGACACCTGTCATATTTTTTAATGCTGTAATTAATGTAACTGATGAAAGATCTCGTAAAGCTGAATTAATCCTCAAACACCACCACAAGAAATGGGAGCAAAAATACAATTTCTGGTCATGTCTGGTCTGTCATGCCACAGTTAGGATTATTTTATTGGGGTTATTTTTAGATCTCCAAAAAGTGTTTGTTGTATTAAACAAATTTCCACTCTTTAGTACAAAAGTGAAACAGCATGGCCAATATATTGCAGAGGCAAAACTAAAATGTGAAAGCAACCAGCAGTAAAAACTTTACTACTTAGTCCATTATTTGAGAAAAGCATCAATTGGCAGACAGATGATGAATGAGTACTGCAATATCAATGGAAGATCAAACAGCTGAGAAAAAAATACTGCAGTATGTTTCTTATTTGGGACAGACATAACAGCCCCAGATAGTGTCCTTGTAGTTTGAAGAGAGTTTGAAGAAGAGAAATATTGTATTTAAGTGCAAAGACATTTGGTAGCTGGATGGGCAGGCTTTGCTTTTCATTGAACTTCATATTTTAAGACAAAGATTAACTAATTCTGAAATGTTGGGTGGGAGAGAAAAAAACTCACAAATGAAAATTGTGATACATTTTTAATGCTTTCTTTTTGATGTGAGGAACAAGTATGTTGTAAGGTCATGGGCCACATAGGTGGGTAACATCTTACTTTTTGCAGCACTGTCTAATGTGTCCTGACAGTCATATATTAGAGCAATGATTGAACATTTTCCCTGAATATTTGTTTAATCTCATTATTGAGAATTTACCACTATACAAACAAGAAAAGTGGTTGTCAATTAAAATAAATATTGTAATAATAAGGATAAGGATATTTGTATGTGCTTTAACATTTTAATTGAAACGGAAAAATGATCCACTTTCAGATAGAAAAGTATGAAAGTATTTAAACTGAAATGTTAGGTCTTTTGTATGACACAATATCCCTTATGTGTATTTGTTTTTTAAACATTGACATTATATGCTGTGATCTTTTGTACTGAAAAATATTGTAGAGTTTATATGTAAACACTTTGTCACATTTGAACTATCCATCACATTTTAGCCTCATGTTACATATTAAACAAAAGTATTTATTTAATCTTTTTTTAACTAATGACAATGTTGAGGTCTGTTGCAGGTGGGAATTAACATTTGTCTTGCTTTCTAAGTAAATATTGAAGTAGTTATTGCATTGTATAACGCAAATGTATTTCCAAAATGAATTTTCTTTTTGTTGCTACAATAGCATATACATTGAGGTATACGTCTTTCTGAAAGGAAAAAAATAAACTGTTGTAACTATATGATGTAAAGCTTGGGATGTGGTGTGATTCTTGTGGACTCCTCATTTGTTTGTGGGAATAGTAATAATATATTTGGTTTGGCTAGGGACACTGTTGGCCTTCTATGAGGCACAAAATTAGGATGGACGTATTGAACTTAGGGGGGTGTTGGGGGTGGGGTGGAGAATGAGGAGGAGAGAGACAGCTGTGATGGGTAGACACTTTGCGACCCGAAAGAGACACCGTGCCTTTTATTCCCCTTGATTAATAAAATTGGAGCTCAACTCTCACTCCTGTTTTCTGAGCTTCCTTTCTGGTTGAACTACCACAAAGGTATATCAACCTCTATTAGTAGCCTATATAAGATGTAACAACATTAAGGAATATGAAAAAGTACCAAAGAGCTGATGCTGTGGCGTCTAATCCATCTAACCCATTGGTGGCATTTCTTCAAATTACCAAGTGAGAAGGAACATGTTATGAACAATTAGGGACCCACAAAACTGATGAATTTTCATATTCTAGAAATCCTGCACAATTATGTGCTAAATACAACACCATAATCACTTCAAGAGCTGTACCTTAAAAGTTACAGAAATTGTTTTTGTTCTTTGTGCTTTATCCCATTTATGAAATTCAATGTTTCCCCATTTATGAAATTCAATGTGACATGTATAACTCGATAATAGTGGTGGTTTCTAATCTATATGCAGGAAAAGTTGTATTGCAAGACTTTCTGATAAGCCGCCACATGATTTTTCCTCAAGTGACCTCAGAGCAGCTAGGCTATCTATTGTTATACATATATGGCTATGTTTGGGAAAGCTTACTAAATACTGTATACTGCACTCAGTATAAAAGGTATACTGCATACTGGTCACATAGTAGTATGCAGTATAGTATCCACTATGTGACAAACACAACCCATGCTACTTTGGAAAGATTTTACAACACCGTTGTATGACAGGATGCAGTAAACCATGATGACGATAGTTCTGATCACGCGCTGGTATATTCGACAAGGGTAGCATATCATCGGGGTATCTCTTGCATACTGTAAAAAATTGCTTTGGTTGCATACTGCCTACGGCATACAGATTTAGGGCCTAGTCAGTACACGAGTTGTATGTAGTAGGCTATCAGGAATCATTAGTGTGTTAGTAGTTGCTCTTCCATTCAAGTGAGTGTTTGCAAAAAATTGCTTTATCATTTAAAAATGTTTATAGATAAGAAACATTTGTAACATTTTAAGATAAAATTTTATGGACCATTTCTGTTTCCATTACCTATATTGACATTGACAATATAGGTCATGGAAACATTATGGATGGAAACAGGGTGTGTGTGTGTGTGTGTGAGTGAAAGAGAGAGAGAGAGAGAGAGAGAGAGAGAGAGAGAGAGAGAGAGCGCGCGCGAGAGAGAAATGCAGAGCTCTATTAACCTGTAATGTTATAAATGTTGTTTAGCAGAGTACTGTGCAGAGCAAACCCCACAGTCCTAAAGGAATCCCACTACAATGACTTTGTCTAAACCGAAAATATTAAAGAACCTAACATTTTTAACATTCTATTATATATGTCAGAATGTACAGTAACAGTACTTTCTAACATTCAGAAACATGTGCCTTCCCACTGATTTCCAAATTTACGCATTGAAGTCATGATGAGAGTAAAATTTTGTCCGTGTTCTAGCACTTTCTGGGATCGCCACTTTTTTTCCACAAAGTAATGAAATCTTAGTGCGAATCTGCTTGAAAACACGAGGTACGCGAACACACCCACGTTTAAAACACTCCGGATGTGACGCAGGATGCGGCGCCGTGTTTAAATTTCTTTTCAACAAGGAAGTGTAAGACGTAAACCGTTTCTATTACGGTGTTAGCTAACCCAGCTACCTTTATTATCTTTATTATGCTGTAGCGGTCTGGATATTCACAAATAAACAAACAGCGTAGTTGTAAGTGATGTCAATATTTTTGTTAACCAAAACATTATTTATTTATTTACGTTAGTTAGCTAGCTAGCCACCACCCTTCATAGTTTATAGATAGTAGGTTAGGTTAGGATATGATAACTAGCTGACAACTTCGACCATGCAGCGGTGAGAAAGAAGTTCGAGACTCAAAAAAATGTTTGTTAACTAGGAAATCTGCTTTTCAGGGGACCCTCCAGAGATGGCAACCAAAGGAGCCAAAGAAATGATTGTAAATAAACTAGGATTTAAAAGCAGCACCCCAAAGTCTGTGGAAGCTGAACTAGAGAAAGTAAAAAAGGAAAATACCCAACTGAAGAAAAATTTGGATGAAATGTCTAAACAAAAACTTAGATCCCCATGTCCTGATTCGGATAAATCCAAGCTTATGGAGGTGAGGCGCTGTGTTTTGTACCTGCACCCTGATCATCATTAGTCTTATTGTGAGATATTGATTAGAAACGATATCTGCACGCGCTGAACAATACCGTGGAAGTATAAGCCACATTATATAATCATATGGCAGGTACCCGTGGTAAACAGTACTGTGTTTTATGTCTGTCTTCGGTCTTACTTATTTTGCGTCGTGACTCCACAGCCTGTATCATAGACTGTAAAAACAAACACATTTTTTTCTAATTCACCCCTTTTTCTCATTTCTTGTGTTACCCCTGTGTGGGTTCCTTGGCTGCGCTTTTCATGTCTTCTCTTCCCATATGTATATATACACTATACATGTTTGATTTTGGCTGGGCTTTGAGGTGATGATCATCTTTGGTTTAAGGTCACTTGGTTGTCAGATACATTCAACTGATTATCCTTTTTCTCCCTACACAATTGATTTAATTTTTGCAATAGAGGATTGTGTCACTGGAAATGCTGAGGGAGAGGAATTCACAGCAGTTGCTGGCGAAGGACCAGGAGATAAGCTCTCTGAGCCGACAGCTAGCTGCCAAAGGTGGCGAGGTAGTGGTTTCCTTGCAGAAACAGCTGGAGCAGAGCAGAAAAGAAGCAGAGCAGAGAGAGAAACTCTTCCAGGCCCTCTCACAGGAGACGGAGGACCTGAAAAACAAGTTGGCGGCTGCAGCCAAGAGGTGCCAAACACTTGGGAAACATGTGACTGATGTACAGGTGAGCGACTTCCTGCATACTATAACTGGCTCAGCTGAGGATTTTTCATTCCACTAATTGTGTATTGCTTTCAATAGAGACATATTCATGTTTTATTAGCTACATCAGTACTGCATTCTTTATGTAGGTCATTCACAACATTTAGGTGACACTTTTATCTAAAGTGACTTACAATTATGACTGAGTACAACTTGAGCAATTGAGGGTTAAGTGCCTTGCTCAGGGACCCAACTTTGCAGTGGTGGGGCTTGAACCAGCAGCCATCCAATTATACCACTGCCCTGTGTTCAGGTGTACAGATTTAAATACTTGTTCTTTTAACACATTTTTTAGCCTGCTAAAGCTGCACTTTGACATGAGTCTGACATCATTTTTTTTCCTTTTAAAATAGGAAATACTGAAACATGATCATTTACACTTTTAATTATTTGGCGGTATTTATTTTGTAATGGTATACATTATGGTATCATGATACAACAGTATTTACAATAACTGAGATATTTTCAAAATGAAATATGTATAATGTTAATAATACACATGATAATATGTAAATAATCCAGGTCAGTAACTAAGGTAGAGGTTAGGCTTTAGGTATCCTTTGTTTATCCATTCATCTGGTTGCCATTTCACTATCCTTTAGTGTAATTTGACAGAGCATCAGAACAAACAAATTTTTAAAAAGCACAAGATTAATACCATAAACAATTACAAAGCCAGGGAGCATCTGAGGTAGTATAACAAAGACAACAAAAACAGACATAATTAGAACAAGCTAGCAGGTGGTCAAAAACAAACAAGGAGTAATCAGACAACATAACATAACAGCTATGAGCTAGGACAGATGTTTAGTGCATCACAAAGAGATACGTTTTCAGTTCAGTTTTGAACGATGCAATGGATGAGCAATCATGCCAATACTGAGGCAGAGGATTTAAAAAAGTTTAGGAGCCACAGGCTTTCACCTCAGGACGAAAACCTGAATTTACAAACAGCTAATAGCCATGTGCCAGATGAAGAAGCATACCTAAATGGGCAGGAGCTAGACCATGCATTGCTTTAAAGGTGATAAGTAATAATTTATACTGTATACGTGAAGCAATGAGCAACCAATGTAAATGGTGTAAAATAGGTGTGATTTACTTTATAAAAGTTTAGTGTGAGTGAGAACTCCTGGCGTCTGAATTTTGAATATATTGATGTTTATGGTTTTTGCAAGAAGACCAGTGAAAACTGAGATACAGTAATTCACATAAGTAATGAATGCAAGGACCAGAGTTTCAGCATCTTGATCCTTAAGCATGGCGTGCAGTATTATGTAGATGAAAGTGTGCAGATTTGGTAAGCATATTGGGAGTAAAGCAGAGCAAACAGTTGAACAGCATGCAAAGATTTATGGAATGGATACCTTGTGTGTCAGAGACTTGGGGGCAACTAACAATTATGAATTACAGTTATGACTGAATACAGTACGAGCAATTGAGGGTTAATTGAGGGCCTTGCTCAGGGACCCATGAGTGGTAACTTGGCATTGGTGGGGCTTGAACTGGCAACCTTCCGATTACAAGTTAACATTACAAAAAACGGTTTGGCGTTGATCCAGTTTTTTTTGGTTTATTTTTTTAGGTTTTTATTTATTTATTTATTTTAGCTCAATAACACATTTAATCAAGGATCTAGGTGCTAAATCAGGGGTGGACCTGTTAGTAACATAAACCTGGGTGTCATCAACATAACAGAAAACAGAGCCCATGCTAATGGATGAGAGCGTCTGCTAAATGCCATAAATGTAAATGTTGTGTAAATACTCCCATTTCCAGAAACTTCCCAGAAAAGGAAGATTGTAAATTGGTCTGTAGTTATCAAGATTAGATGTATCAAGGCTGGACTTCTTAAGGATAGGTGTTTGTAGCAGAACAATGCCAGACATTAAGAAGCATTTATTAAGTTTGGGATATGAAGTGCGATAACTGATGCCTATGCTTTGAGAAGTTAGGGCAGAACTTCTCTCAGAAGTAGAGAGGAAGCAGAGTTGGATTTATTGGTCAGTTGACAAATGGCAAGAGGGTCCATATTAGTAAAACTATTCAAACTTCCATAGAGTCTGCTTGGGATGCAGGCTTTACTGTGGAATTACCGAACGTGGATGTGATCACATAAGAAGAAGAGAAAAAATTATTATTTTTCAGGTTTTTATTAAAAGGTTTATAGCATATAGGATGTGAGGTGTGTTGAATTGTATCTGTTTGAACTTTATTATTTACTTTTACAGCATTTGGAAAACACTTTTTTCCAGCGTGACTTGCAGCTAATTATCAGTAGACAATATGTGTGTTCCCTGGAAATCAATCCTTGGTGGTGTTAGCACCTAGCTCTACCTGCTTTACAGGTGAGCTGCAGAAGTACTCATTGTAACTTCTGATCTTCAGTAAAAATAGGCCCAATGGCTACGGCAATGTAACTTATTTTATAATCTGTATTAATATAAATTGCATACCTCTAACTGGACCAGGAGGGCAAGAGCATGAATAATGGGATAAGGTAATAATGTATTCTGCCTCTGTGTCTCCGGTCTCATAATTTTGACATTGATGCTAACCATGAAAACATCAGAACTTGCATCCCAGCACACAAACTCTGCAATGGAGGATGCTGTTCTCTTCCATAGCACTTACAGTCTCTCTGGCACGAATCTTGGCACTCTTCTTAATGGTGCTTCTGTCACTCTGGATTTGACTTTGTTATTATTGGTATTTGCTGCGCTGCTAAAGACACTTTGAAATTTGAGCGGCCAGTTTCCATACTTCGCAATTCAAATGCATTTCAAACCACCTCCAAATGTGGACTAGTAATCAGATAGTTGCCAGTTAAAGCACCGCCATTGCTAAGTTACCAATCCTGGGCCCCTGAGTGAGGCCCTCAGATGCTCAAATTGTACTCAATCGCAGTTTTAAATCGCTTTGGATTAAAAAAAAGCCTGCTTAATGCCATAAATGTGTTTTTTTTGTTAATCTGGGCAGCAAAAACAAACAAACAATCAAAACTAGATATGATCTGGATATGCCAAAAATTAGATTTGACCTGTCAGTCTGAACATAGCCAAAATGCTTTGTCAATATCGGTGTGCCATCCTGAACATATGAAAATGTATTTTTGACATATTCCATATTCAGACTTATCCATTAGATGGCGCCAGTTTCACTCACCATTTTTACCTTGTCGTTGAGAACAATGTTCCGCTTCTTCTTTGTCTAGAATCTTCGCAGTAAACATCAAACCAATTTTCGATTTTTAATTTTTCACACACAGACACACAGACACACACACACACACACATACACACACTAATTCTAATTGAGCAATAGGTTAACCTTTTGAGGTTCGAATATCTGACAAGCTTATGGTGTTCGCTTTGTTGGTCTCAAGGTCAGGCTAACCACATCAGCAGATCTCTCAGTGCTTTGGACTAGCCTGGAGATTTTTGCTTTCTTTTCAGGCAGTTATGATCACTGATAGGTTTTAGGCAGGGATCAGACAAGGAGTTGCTTGGGTTCACCTTTTGAGTGAGAAGATCTTCCGCTGGTACAGGGCTTTTTAGAATATAAATCAAAAAATGGCTGCTTAGCATAGTGTTAATTCCACTCCTAGTGTTCCTATTATATATCATCTATTATATGTTGATCTTGTTCTTTTATTTTTAAGACTTGAGTAACCATGCATGTTTTTTGTTTTTTTTGGGATGTTTATATTTTATTTGATGAATCACATAATTTATGTAATAAACAGGCACCTTCAGGTGAGGTTGCAGTAATCCAGGAGCACCTGCGAGATGTGAGTCAACAAAGCATGGTTTTGATTCCCACATTTCCATCTCTGCTGCATTTGGAGCAGAGATGCATTCAAAAAGCAAACATGACATGACATGTTTTCTTCTCTTTCTCATGCCATTGTGTTCAAGGCCCTGGAGAAAAATCAGCACTGGTTGGTTTATGACCAGCAGAGAGAGACCTATGTTCAGGGGATCTTGGCCAGGATAACAGAGCTTGAACAGCAGCTAAACCAAGCCAAGCAAGCACTCCACCAACCTCATAAAGATGGCAGTTTGGAAGGTAGAAAGGGAAAAAAAACAATATGGCCTCAGATGAGTTATAAAGTCTAATGAGTTATAAAGTGTCATCTCACTCATGCTGTTTTAGCATAACATCAAATGATTCCTTCTGTGTATTGCAAGCCAATTTTTCTGTGACAACATCTTTCTATATAGCTGCAGCAGATGTGTGTTGTTATAGTGTGTGGTAGCATTGTTAAAAATAATGTTGGAGCTAGTGAGTGAAAGATTCCTCTACAGGTCATTAAATACTTGTGTTTCTCACCATTAAATTGCTCATCTTTTGACAGATTGTTTTTAGGCTGCTTATTTTGAGGTCAAGTCAGCGGTAATAACACTGATTGCATTTCATGTCACTATAAAGCAGGTCCACTGTCCCCGACTGCACAGAGGAACCCGGATGAGTTCCTTAAAGTGGCCCAGCAGGAGCTGGAGGAGGAGCGGGTGCAGGGCTTTCGTGTACGAGCTGAACTCAATGAGCTGAGGGCCAAGTATGAAGAGAGGACCCGAGAGATGATTCGCACCCAGGAGGAGCTCAAGGAGGAGCGGCAGAACAGTCGGCAGGCCTTGGGGGAGGAGAGGAAGCTGGCAACAGAACGTGCAGCTCGGCTGCAGAGTGAGATGGAGGTGGCCAGTGCCCGTTTGGAGGAGGAGAGGAAAAGGGTGACTGAGATGATGTCACAGGTAGTGTGGGGGTGGAGTAGGGTAGATGGGTCAGCTTGGCATGAGTTAAAGGAATGATGTGGCAAAAAAATTAAATTATTTACAAAAGTTATCAGTTACCTCAGTTTTAGTCCAGCCATGTGTTGTACTGTTAGTTATCATGGATAACCGGATGGTTTATAAAGTTGGCTAGCATGTTCGTGTCTTATGTACAAATCTAACCTTTTCTCCTTTGAAAGGTGAACCTACTTCAGAAATCCCTGTTGAACCAGCATGAGGAGCAAAAAAAGATTGCTGTTTTGGAAAAACAGGTGCTAGCTCTTACTTTGAACAATTTATTAAGTGATAGCTTGTTTATTGCACTTATCGTTGTCTGAAATAGGGCTTATGTATTTTGCACTTCAAGGCATCAGCATTGATCCGTATATTTCAACAGTATTCTAGTTCACTGATATATTGGACTCTAACCTACTGTACTGGCTAGGATGTATTCTATGAGTAAATGACAAAGCACTTTTGTAAGTCGCTCTGGATATGAGCATCTGCTAAATGCCATAAATGTCTAATAAACTTTAAAGCACTCACCTTCATTTGGCAGATCCAGTTGTCTACCAAAGATTTTGAGAATGAGAAACTGGACCGTCAGAGTCTACAGCACCAGCTTCACAAAGTGCTGAAGGAGCTTCGTAAAGCGAGAGATCAGATCACACGGTTGGAGTCCACAGTAAGTCTCTTCCAAACCCTTCGTATATCTTTGTTTGATGTAAGGCTAATACTGATAAATTACACTTTGGCATTTTGCCATGCTTAATTAAAGAGAAAGCAAATGTTTGGTACATCCATTCAGAAACAGCAACGTGAAACTCGATTCTCTGAGCCCAGCTCATATGAAAAACTGGACAGGGGGAGGCTGACCATTCATGACCACATCCTGAACCCTACATCCCCAATGAAAGGTCCCGGCACACTGGATGAGAGCATCCTGGAGTGTCCCAACTGCCGGGCGTTGTACCCCACCAGTCAGCACAGAGAGCTTCTCGCACATCTGGACTACTGCTTCAACTAAGACTTCCTAACAAAAAGGGAATAATGATAATCTGCCTATGACTTTTTTCTTGATTAGAATTTTATATTTTTGTATTTGTTTTATCCTGCTTGACATTACAAAGAAATTTCTCAGTATTTTTAAGATAAATCACTGGTGGTGTAGACATTCTTTTGGGTATTCATGAAAGGATTTAGTGGTGCATTTATGTGACGCATATTTAAGGAAGATATTAATTTATGATTGTTGTAGCATCTTCATAAACAGTCTCGGGCTCACTTGTGCATATTTTCATTTTATTATACAAACCCTTGTTTTGAACACAGTAAACTCAAAAGATCATGATTCATTTTTGTGATCAGCTTTTTTTTTTTTTTTTTTTCAATATCATGTCCACTTTTTTTTTCCTTCCCAACCTACAATGTAACAAGGATTCAAAAAACATTTCTGAATCCTTGAATTAGATTGCATTTGTAATTGCTTAATTTACACCTATTTAAAGTAATTAGTGTGACTGCTGTTGTCAGGGCAGAATGCAGCAAGACATTCTTTAACACGGCGGGCTGGGGGGGCATGCCCATGTGGAGGGCCTGCAGAGTAACCAGTTAGAAAGTTTCTGTCAAGACACCCAACTTTCAATTTCATTGCTTTAGCTACTGTACGTTTTTTATACACGTTAGTACAGGGTTGCCTATTGTGGTTTATATTATTCACACCAGAACAAAATGTTCAGACTTGCCCTATAAATCAAGTCACAAGAGCAAGTTGAAACAGCTGTGCTGTCATAAGTGCTGTGTTCATTAGTCTGTTCAAAACAAAAAACAAAACAAAACACTCCTGAGGTCATAAATTTGTTCTCTTACACTTCCAAAACCATAAGTGCTTGTATCCTGGTTCTATCCATTTATATAACAATGGCAGTTATATTCAGCAAGAGCATTTTATTTTAATAAGTAGCTTAAATTACATCATGTAACCATAGCACACTGGTAACATTATTTGTGTTCAAATTTTCAGTCCTTAACTTTTTCTCTTACACTTAGCATTTGTCATGCAGATATTGGATTGTGTTTAAACGAATATCTTTATTTACATGTATACTAGACACAAGAAATGTAAAAGTTTACATTATTGGTTCTTCTTCAGCAGATCCATTTCAGGCCTCGCAGAAACCTTCAAAGACAAACAAAGAGGGAATCAGAGTTATTGTGTTATACATAAAGTTATATTGTTATCATTAAGTCATATTTCAGTGTTTATGCCATCTGGTTATAGGAATGTTGATGTTATTGTTAGAAAATGCTATGATTTATACTTTTGTTCAGTAATTTTATTAAGATATAAAACTGTTTACCAAAGTGGGGAAAAAAAAAGTACCATTGTGTGTGACCCGTCTGTATTTGCCCAGGAGGCATAAATCCCGCTTCTTCGAGGTCACAATCTGCTGGTCTTCGGGCCTTAAGCCGGTAGGGTGACGAGAGAAAATGAAGGAGTAACCATCCAGGCAGGTTCCGTCAGCATCCACCTCTCTGCAGGCATAGTGGATTGCATAGTTGTCATAGTCGGTGTCGATGATCCAGTGGTCGTCATCTGTTGAGATGGTCGCAAATAAGACAAGGTGCTCGTTATACTGTGTTTAGAATGGAGTAGGGTAGGTTGAGTAGTATAAAGATTATGGTCTATGAAATCTTCATTTATCACAAACATTGAAAGGTATATTTTTGTACTGTAGCACTCCTAGGAGAGAAGCAGCATTATACATGATGTATGCGATTATTTCTCATATTCCAACAAACGGGTTTAAAAATACATACTGTCACATATAAACATGTCTAGTTTGGCTTACACCCAGTCTGGAGGTATGCCGTGGCACCCCAGTATCTGAGCTTGAACTTGGCTGGGTCTGATGACTTCTCCAAAGTGGAGAACATTTGGGCACATGTCTCCCAGTTGCTAAAGTGTGAAATCATAAAGAAAACTTTCAACTTGCATAAGGAGTTGCACCAAATATAACATTCGAAAGACATTTTGAATTTACTTCAGAATGATCACTCTGCCAACAGCAGTGGCTGTCATTTTGCCATCGTCTTCCACTTTGTAATTGGCAACAACATTGTCTAGAAGAAAAAGTCCTACTGGGTCTTTCTTGGCAACAGCATACCACCTTCCTTGAAACTGAGATGAATAGAGTACAGCAAGAGGAAACCCTCATACAAAGTGCTTTTGGTAAAGAGTGCACAAAGACAACCAGTTAGATTTTTAAAATAAATTTTTACTTACTCTGTATTTGTCAAAGTTCTCTTTGACATGGATGTTGCTAACCAGACAGTCTTGTGCCCAGCCTGTGGCCAGGAAACAAAGAGCCACAAAGAGCCCCAGCATGCTGCTGTCTGCTGGATCTGAAAAACAGGGCCAAAAGTCAGCAGTAAGAGGCGTTTCTGAAAGCGGCAGTTAAATAGGATCCACGCAGAGCACTGCAGAATAGATTCCCTCTCCCCATTTATTCTCATTTGTCTTTGAAGAAAGAAGAGTATCTTACTACATACTTTTTTTCTGAGAATAGTGAGAGCTTGTCGAACACACTGTACCTTTTCAGACTTTACTGGCAGAGTATAAAGGCAGGACTGTGGGTTGTTTGTTGGACTGAGTTTATATAGGATGTGTCTTCTGCAAGCAATTTCACAATCCCACCCAGAGACCTTAAACTCTGGTCCCCAGCATTTCACTCATTGGTCAGGATTTTTTTTGCATAATTGAGTCTCATATCTGACAATGTTGTGGAGTTAACCTCTGCACCTTCTCAAAATGTATTGTGTAACTAGGGTAAATCTAAAAAAATATCTACATATACCACAGATAGCCTCATTATTTTTGCTGACACTGTTTATTAATTTTTTTTCTGACATTCTTGAGTTGAGATTTTAGCTTCAGTGTAGTAGCTGTTTTCAATGTCCAACAGACAGCAAAATTTAACAAATAAATCAAACGAGTCATTTCAAAGTTTACAAAAGAACTATAGACCTCTGTTTGTTTGAACTTGTTAACTTAAACATTTAAATCCCCCAGCCCCCATCCCACTTCACCTCCACCACAGCCTGGAGAAAGAAAAAGAAACTTTACTTACCCTTCTCGCTCCATACAGTTCAGTTGTTTTCCTCCCAAGGGGGTGTGGCCTTGGGTTTACTTACTGTCTTTTAATGGCCAAGGAATTTTTTGCATGTTCTAGCAAAGGCAAAAGTCACCCCAGGGCTTTTGGCAGGGATGTCCAAGTCATCTGCTGCTCCATTTTTTAATAATTTAAAACATAGTTCTCCCTTTTCTCTGTGCCTCTTTTTTCTCTCTGCTTTCATGGGTTGAATTAGTTTATCTGCATACAAGTTTAAGCATTTACATTTACATTTACGGCATTTAGCACTCTTATCCAGAATTACTTACAAAAGTGCTTTGTCATTTACTCATGGAATACATCCTAGCGAGTAGAGTGGATTAGAGTCCAATATACCAATGATCTAGAATACTGCAGGAATACAGGGATGATGCCTAGAAGTGCAAAATACATAAGGTCTATCTCAGACAATCAGTGCAATAAACAATAAGTACTAGAGTTAGTCAACATAGGAGCAGTCAACATCAGTGCAATAAACAAAACCCTACAATAAATACTAGAGTTTTAGTTACTCAACAATAAACATTTAAAACTTACCAAGTTATTTTACCAAGATTTTCACAGTAATGAGCTATTTTCGCAGACTGCCAACACACTTTCTTTTATGTTTTGTTCAGAATATGTGATGTTTAGGATGAATTAGGAAACAGCTGCTGAAGGGTTAAGACTCCACAAATCATATAATTATATTCTCCATATCAAACAGATTTTAGTTTGCCTTTATAAACCATTGAATTTTGATCAGAGAAAATTATCTCGTCTGTGTTTACTGAGTCCATTCTGTAAACATCAGCATGCAACCAGTATGCTGTGCCAAAATATATTCAGATGAGGACATACTAGTAATCACTTTTATTTTATTCTTATGCAATGGTGACAGTGAGGGAGCGAGAGGTGTGTGCAGTTGCTGGGAGTTTTTAGTCTCCATAGCAACAGAAGAGCACAGCAACGAGCAAAATGAAACAAAACAAAAAGAAAGGCAAAAGCATTCTCAGTGTTATATTAACACCAATGTAGCAGCAGCTCTCCTTCTGGGTGCTGAGTGCACCATAACACCTGGATTTGCTGTGTCAAGTAAAAAACTTTGATGAATTTGGTCCAGTCTCTTCTAGACACTGACTTCACTATTGAGCCAGTTTTAATCCTATTATTATAAAATAGGTCCTTCCAATTCACCTCTTTATAGAGAGTGTTAAAAAAAAGATAATTATAGTGCACTTCAAAGAATTTCCCTTCTCAGTTCCAGAACAGGACAATGATTTTATTGGCAAGATTCTTGAGGGCAGCAGTAATACAAAGCAATCTTGTTTCCTCAAGCAATGATACTAGTATCAATATGAAACCACTGAAAACTACAAAAAAAACTACAGTGTTGGACCCTTCCAAATTTCTCAAACAAGCCGTTTTAACTTAAGGACTGCTACGAGCCATAGGTGTATGCAAGGGTAAAGGGAAGAAATGCTGAAAGATAAGATGGAGCAAGTTCATGCAAAGACTTAAATGCAATGAGCTAAAGGTTGTATTAAATGCAGGATGATACCAGGGTGACAACTAGCCAGGATGACCAATCAGGTTGAGCTGTTATTATGTGCAGGAACTCTATGCTGTTGAGTTTTGTATATACTGAACAATGTATACGGGTTTAGCCAGAATGCCAGGGAAAATGAAGGTACAGTAATCAAACTCATGATAAAGCCATGGACTAATGTTTCATCCTCCTTAATATGCAGATGATTGCAAATATAAGCAAAATTATTATATTATTAAAATATGTGCAAGAAAGCAGTTTTTGGTAAGTGAGATTCACTATTCTGAGGAAATGGCTGATAGGCCATTGCAACACTTTCAGTTACTCATCTGTCACAGAAAAAAATGGACTTTCCTTCTGATTGGATTGTCCGGTGTAAAATGATCAGCATGCGGGGTTTGAAGGTTAAGCAAGCTTAGAAGATTTAATGACGTCACATTAATTATCGGTCTCTGTGATCCCTTCAGATGGTAAGACACAGTAGTCTGCTAGCTTTCCGAAGGAGACCAGGAGCATCTTGGGGTTTGCGCAGTGGTATGGTGGCGGATGACACTGGCTGAAGGAGAGGGTCACTGGAGCAACTAGCACCGCTTCTCATTTACGTCTTCTGGCTTTCTGCGAGTGATGCATCTCTGAGAGCCCTACAATACACACTTGTTATAAAATGGCAGACAAGGACAGTGTGGAAAAATACTTGGAGAATAATCCACAGTTTGCCAAAGATTATTTTGACAAGAAGGTGCGAGCCGAGGTCATTACTGCTGCTTTCACAGAGAAGCTTGAGATCAAAGACCCATCCTCATACAAAGATGTCTCCCAGATCCAGGAGGCTGCCATAATTTTTGACCTGGTCAGGGAGATGCAGAGTGAGCAGGTCATGGAGAAAAGCATGCACAAGGTCCTGCAGCGAATATGCATTCTGGTAAATGCAGATCGGTGCAGCTATTTTATATACAGGGCTAGGAATGGAATCCCTGAGTTGGCCACATGTCTTTTTGATGTTACCCCTACCTCCAAATTTGAAAACAACCTGGTCAGTCCACTGGCTGAGATTGTGTTCCCCACTGACATGGGCATAGTGGGGCAAACAGTAACAACCAAAAAGGGAGTTAACATTCCAGATGTAAAGCAGGTGAGTCAAGGTCATCATAAGGAGTAATAAAATTTGTCCTTCTGTCCTTTGCTGTGTAGAATGAAATGCTGTGATGTGTAAGTAAAAGACATTCCAAAACCAATTTACATTAAATTAAAGTTTAATGTTACAAAACTACCAAGTTGTTACTAAAATAAATTTTTAGGGCAACCATTATTTGCTATAAAATGGTTTTTGATCCTATTAGATCATGACATAATATGAGGTAAGGTGCACTTTCTGTTCCATCAGTTACAGGGTAAAAGTCTGTCAGACTAAGCCTGTTAGTCCAGCATTATGTTGTCACTAGATTACTAGACATGAGAATACCTTTAAATGATTTTGTGCCCACAGGATACATTTTCAGAACTCATACTGAACTTGTAATACCATAAATATGATGTCAGAAATTGCAAAGATAAAACAGCTACAGCAACATGAGCATCATTAATTTCTACTAATAAAAGTTATTTATTGGGAGAGATGTATGCATTTACTTATTTAAGTAGTAATTGTAGTGTACTGTAGTAAAGATATAGAGGTAGTAAAAATTGTAGTGTTGGATAAAGGGTTTACAGAGAAACATGGCATTTTGGACAGAACTCGTTCTTCAGCTGTGTAAGCAAAATGCTTCTGAAGCTCTAGGAGGTGAAACCAGCTTATCTTCCTATAGTTTATGTTGGAACATAAACTGGTTTCACTTGCTAGAGTGTCAAAAGCACTTTGCTTGCACAGCTGATGAAGGACCTCTCCCTGAAATTGCCAGTTTCTCTAGAAACCTTGTGTACTACAAAGTTTTATTACCTCTACATATTTATTTATTTATTTAATTGTATATCATACTATTTTTTCTATATATATACCTACATGATATAACTGAGTCATTTATAAATGAGTATAAGGATACAGAGTGAATTTAAGGACACAAAGTGAATTCAATTATTATTATTATTATTTCCCCCCCCCCCCCCCCCCAAGAACCCCCATTTCAGTGACTTTGTGGACCAGCAAACAGGATACAACACTAAAAGCATCCTGGCTGCACCCATTGTGAGTGGTAAGGACCCACTGGGTGTCCTCATGGCACTGAACAAAACTGTTGGGAACGAATTCTCCAAAGCAGATGAAGATGTAAGTGTGAATACATTAGATCATGCTTTCCTAAGTAGTCTTCTAAAATAGCATATTATAAAACAACAAAATTAAAGTGTACTGGATGATGTTTTGGAATAAGCATGACCATGTCATTGTTCTGAATCAGTGCATCCTTGTGTAGGGTATTTCCTCCTTTGGGACATTCCTTGCATAGTGCACTGCAGTCTTTTGACATCATTTGACCTTTGACTGTAATGATTTCATTCATTAACTTCATTGTAACCACTGCATCGTTTAGTGTTTTTAGACTTACTTAAACAGTTACTTACTTAAATTCCAGAAAGGACAATGGAGCAATTGTCATAGTATAAGCAGCTATTTTGGGGAAGGCCAGTCAACTTGTAATAACTTTAAGCAATATACTTAACACCAAAACATTCTATGGATGCTGGAACATTGTGCCTCTGTCTAACCGCCCCTCTACTTAAGTAAAATCTAAATAATTTATAAATTGATTGGTAGCTCTTTGCAGCCACAGTTTTATAGCAACCCTGTATAGCAGCATTGTATTAATTACACAAATGTTGTTCATTTCTAAGATCTTCAACAAGTATATAAACTTTGCCTCAGTCATCACTCTGCAGCATTACACCAGTTACATGTGGAATGTGGAATCCAGGAGAAGTCAGGTAACTCTTCAGTAGACAAGGAAACATTATGTCATGGTTGCTGTTTAAAGCCAGCAGAATCTGGCAACACAGGTGCTACTCTGCTTCTCATACCACAGGTTCTTCTCTGGTCTGCTAGCAAAGTGTTTGAAGAATTGACTGACATTGAGCGTCAGTTCCACAAAGCACTGTACACTGTTAGGTCCTATCTTCAGTGTGAGAGGTACTCAGTGGGGCTACTGGATATGACAAAAGAAAAGGTTTGTGATTCATGCCTGACTCACATGCCTGACTCTGTACTGACCCACTGCATACTAACTCTGTATTATGTTATCGGTTTAGGAATTTTATGATGAGTGGCCAATTAAACTAGGACATGTAGAACCATACAAGGGTCCCAAGACACCTGATGGTAGGGTAAGTCTCTTTTTCTTAAAGTTTTATTCTGCTCAGTAGAAAACAATAGACTCCTCTGTGAGTCATGAATTATGAATCAACAAGTGAACAGTGTGTATTCATGTATTCCTTACAGGAAATCAACTTCTACAAAATCATCGATTATCTCTTAGAAGTCAAGGAAGAGATCAAAGTTGTACCGTAAGCAGTATTTGTATGACAAATACATGAATGTTGCTAGATGTATACTTCACAACTCACATGCAGGTCACAGTAGGTCAGTCATGTACTAAGTCTTTCTTTGAAGTCCTTTTCTGGGATTGCAGGGCCCCTTCTCCAGAACACTGGGCTCTTGTCAGTGGCCTCCCTACCTATGTGGCAGAAAATGGCTTTGTGAGTTCCTTTCCATTCACATGTGCACACTCACATACATTCCTGCTTATGTTTATAAACAACCAAAAATAATAGTGAGGTACTTAAATGATGTTCTGCAGTTCTATGGTTAGATGAAGACATGAACAGTTCATTTTTGTAATGTCTGAACAGAAAACTTTGTCTCTGTGTTGAGCAAGTAAAAGCTCTTTCTGTTTGCAGATCTGTAACATGATGAATGTTGCTGCCGATGAGTACTTCACATTCCAGGTAAGATACACAGTACACAAGATACAGATCTCTTAAGATATACAGTACATAAGATACAGATCTCTTAAGATATACAGTACATAAGATACAGGCCTCTTAAGATATACAGTACATAAGATACAGATCTCTTAAGATATACAGTACATAAGATACAGGTCTCTTAAGATATACAGTACATAAGATACAGATCTCTTAAGATATACAGTACATAAGATACAGGTCTCTTAAGATATACAGTACATAAGATACAGGTCTCTTAAGAGACCCCCCACTCCCCCCAGGTGTTAAAGACTCAGCAGGGTTCAGCTGGCTGTCTTGCACTTTTCCATTAAACAAATATGTCATTTAGTAATTCAATTTCATGATGCATTATGCAAAATTTATAATAGGGTATGTGAGGTATTATTATTATTATGATTAGTGTGTGTCCAGTTTCAGTACAATGAAACTTGCCACACATGAGTGTAACATTTGGCAAAAAACATACTGGAACCTGCATCTCTGTCCTGGCTTTAAAATGGATCATCTAACAATAAAATCAATATAGTTCACTTGTTCAATTTACATACTGCAGACCATTCATTTCCAAATATTTGTCTTCATTTAACCTTCCTAAGTGATGGTCTCCATCACACTCCATTTTTATCATTTCTTGTTACTGACCAGTATTTCTTATTGCTGTTAATTTTCTAATTTATTTTAGAAAACAGCTGTGGATGAGACAGGCTTCATCATCAAGAATGTCCTGTCCCTCCCCATCGTCAATAAAAAGGAGGAGATTGTGGGCATCGTTACATTCTTCAACCGAAAAGACGGCAAGCCATTTGATGAACAGGATGAACAGATTACTGAGGTGAGACTGCAGGCTTCAGGGTGAAACTGTTCATTTGTTTGATAGTTCTATATCTGAAGTTTGGCTCTCCAATCCTTTCATAAACAGGCCCTTACACAGTTCCTGGGATGGTCTGTGCTCAACTGTGACACATATGACAAACTGAACAGAATGGAGTGGAAGAAAGAGATTGCTGAGGAAATGGTGATGTACCACACAAGAGCCACCTTGGATGAGGTTCAGCAGATCTTGGTGAGGGTCACTACATAATAAAATCTCCAGCTTTAGCAGTACAGGTGTTTGTTACTGCTACCTTGCTACATATACCCCTTGTCTTTTCCTAACAGAACACAAAGGAAAGGTTTGACAGAGAACCAGAGGAATGTGATCAGAAAGAGATGTACAAACTCTTGGTAAATAATGTTATGTCTGTCACATTTTGTCCCTCACATTGGGATGAGAGCATTGGGAATTTTGGAGGAATTTTCAGTGTAATTGTTTGCAAGTTTCATCAGCATGGAGACTGGAAGTTGTTAAACTCTGATAATGTGTTAGATCTGATATTATACTAATGCTTATGCTGATATACAGAGGGCCAACATACCTGAAGCCAAGGACGTTGACCTGCTTGAATTCCACTTCAGTGATTTTCCTCTATCTGAGCTCGACCTAATCAAGTGTGGCATTCGGTGCTTCTTTGAACTAGGCGTGGTGGAGAAATTTAAAGTGCCAGCAGAGGTCAGCCACATCTTTTTCTCCATGTACCCAAATTTGACCTGTAAATAAATGCTACACTGATTTGTTCAGGTTGTATAAGATTATAAATGTGAAATTAGTGATGACATCATGTGTAATAATATTAGTTTTAATAATATGAAAATCAAAATATGAAATTATTATTATTTGTTTAAATTGCAATGTAATTTCATTATACTTGGATTAAAACAGTGGTGATTTAAACATTATATATTATGATCAATATTAATGTATTAATTCATTCTACAATCTACTTTGTGTCTGCTTGTACCAGTGCATTATTGTTAACTTCTTTTTTTGAATCTATGGAGATTTAGCTTGGTAGTAGATATAATCACTAACTTAACTATATTACATTTTGGTGTATTCATTACACTCACTTCAGGTTCTTACTAGATGGATGTACACAGTCAGGAAGGGTTACAGAGACATTACATACCATAACTGGAGGCATGGCTTCAATGTGGGGCAGACAATGTTCTGTTTACTACAGGTGAGTTAAGTAGCCCTGTCTCAATGTGCATCGTCTTCCAGACCTGCAGCTATTTCAGTGTGGATTGGAGACCATACTGAAATCTGCTGGCATCCTCTAACCACACCTAACACATGTCCAGTAATCCTTCAGCACCCTAAAATCCCACCTACTGTTTAGCACTGATACATATCTGTTCATCAGATTCATCTAGAAGAGTTATTTCTAAAAATGACCAAGTACTATATTTCTGCAAAATAAATACTGCTTAATTATTTCTGATTTGTCATTTGCAATTTGGCATTGAGTGAAAGTAATTACATAAACAAGTAAATAAACAATCTCCTGGCTCCAAAAGTGAAGACACACTAGTATAGTTGTGCAGCACTGAAAAATGAAGGTACCAGCCCTTCAGAAAGCATGTCACTTCTCCACTGCTTTTCAAACACTCCCTACAGAGTGAATGTTCATAAGAGAATAATTCAAAAGGGGAACTGAGCTCCTGTGAAAGACTTGCAAAGCTAGTTACAACAAATCATTGGACATTACTATCCTGATGTAAACAAGCCTTTTTTAATTCTGTCTCCTGTTTACACATCATAGTCAGTCTTTTTCTCCTTCCTATACAGACTGGAAAACTAAGAAAATACTACTCAGACCTTGATGCCTTTGCAATGGTAGCAGCTGCTTTTTGCCATGATATTGACCACAGGGGGACCAACAATCTCTATCAGACAAAGTATGGGACTGACTGTTCTCCTACTTTTCCATAATCCCACATTTGCATGTTTGTCATAGCTTCGCTTATAATCTTTACATATTCATTATAGGAGTTCATCACCTTTGGCCAAGCTTCATGGGTCCTCCATCTTAGAAAGACACCATCTTCAGTACAGCAAGACTCTCATGGCAGATGAGGTTTTCAAAATATTTCAATTTTGCAAAGATAATTGTCATTTTGTTTACAGGTGTGATATATTTGACCATTGTTTTTCGATGCAGAACCTCAATATCTTCCAGAACCTACAAAAACGTCAGTTTGAAACTGTTCAGCACTTACATGATGTCTGCATCATTGCTACTGATTTAGCCTTGTACTTCAAGTAAGTGTAATTCCTCTGACCTTGTGGTGAAAAGACCCAGTCTGAAAAGACCCAGTCTAATGTTGATTCTATACCTTATAGAAAAAGAACACTGTTCCAGAAGATTGTTGATGACACACAGCCAATGGTAGATGAAAAGCAAGCCATTAACTATGTGACCAACAACCCTGTCAGGAAGGAAATCATCATGTAAATAACACATTTCATTTTAGAGCCATCACACCTAAAGAATCATGCTACATTATCTAGCAGGAGTTTTTTCTTTTTTTTTAAATTTTACTTTAGCTACATTTAATTAATTAGGTCTGTGAAATGATAAAGTGTTTTTTGTTTGTTTGTTTTTTTTTTACCTTTTCTGGCTCAATGCAGGGCAATGATGATGACTGGCTGCGACTTGTCTGCCATCACAAAGCCATGGGAGGTTCAAAGCAAGGTGTGCAGTTACTGATTCTGCAGCAGTGTGCTACTTGAAAACAGAAGCCAGTCTGTGTTCCCACTTTTTATTAAATGATTTCTCTCTCTCTTTACTGAAGGTGGCTCTGATGGTGGCTGCTGAATTCTGGGAGCAGGGAGACCTGGAGAGGAACGTGCTTCAACAAGAACCCATTGTTAGAGCACTTTTTTTTTTTTTTTGCCTGTTTCAGCCATTGGCACCTAATCAAAGCAATTACTTCATCTGTCATATTTACAGGCTTATGAATGTTTGTGCAAATCTTTATTCAGCCCATGATGGACAGGAACAGGGCAGATGAACTGCCCAAGATGCAGTGTGGTTTCATTGACTTTGTCTGCTCATTTGTATACAAGGTCAGGTCACCCTTTCATCAACTGTATTTGATAAAGCTGTACTTGTAAAGCTCTATTTAAAGTAGAAAACAAATCTGATTAAAGTCATAGTGCCACCAAAGTCCCCCTATTAAACATCTGCAAAAAGATGAATGTTCTGACTGAAAGTGACTGATGCTAGAACATGTGAGGACATGTAATAGCAGCCTCTGTCTCATGCAGGAATTTGCAAGGTTCCAAAAGGAAATCACACCCATGTTTGATGGCCTGAACAACAACAGAGCCCACTGGAAAGAGCTGGCTGATGCTTATCAAGCCAAACTTGATGCTATTGAGAATGAGAAGAAGAAACAGGAAACACCATATAAAAAGGGTATGCGCAAAGCCTGTGGCACACCCTTCATACAAGTATGCTTTTCTTCCATAAAATGTATTCACGTCATTAGCCACCGTGTTAGCATGTTAAAAGTTTATCCCATGACACATATGGTTCTATTCATATTCTATATATTATATTCATTAAAATAATCATTAGCCAGTGGAGTGTATCCACAAACCTTCCTCTGAGGAATAGCAAAGAACATTTAACGTTTCTTATCGTCTAACTCTTAGCCCCTTTTTCTCTGCCTCTTATTTGAAACAGAAGAGGGAGGAGGGAAGTCTAAAACTTGTTCCATATTTTAAAAAGCCCCATTGGACACAGACAGTGATCAACCGGTTACACGAAGAAGCACATAGAAGTTGCTTCCTTTGGACCTTGTGACTCTAACCTCTCTCTTTCCAGTAAATCCAGCCATTGTACCAACAACGGCAAGCTTCTCTTCTGGAGGGAAACCAACTAAACTTAAACATAAAACAAATATGTTTACTTTTTAAAAAATTCGTTATCAGTAGTTTATAACAAAAGAAGGAAAATTTCAGAAGTAGGAGGCTAACGACTGCAATTGTTGAATTACAATGCACAGGAATTGTCTTAATATTTAGTTTTTATGTCAGTATTGGGAGCAAAATAGCTGCTGTCAATGAAGTTTACTTTCACAATAAATTTAGATCATGTTCTGCAGATAGTCAGTCATCTAGTTAGAGCATGTTGTTTTTTAAAAGGGAGCCATGCAGTAGCTGTAACAATCAAATGTTACCTATTTTATTATCTATTTAATTATAAGGCCATTGCACATTTTAAGAATTATTTTACTTAGTTCCTTCGAACGTGCAGCCAAAGATTTCAAAACAATTCTTTAGTCAGAACTTCCCAGTTTGTGATTAGATATATGCAGTTTTACTTGCTGCTTCCTTAATGTTGAGCCAACTCCTCTTAAAACTCAGAGCATGATGGCTTTTATATGTATCTTGTAAAAAAAAAAAAATGCATCTTTGAACAATGAAATGAAAAATGTCAATTTTAAGCATGTATTGACTGCTAGTACTACTCTTGCACGTTATACAAATATGATTGAGAATATACATTTTTGATTCACTGTAACCTGAGTTCTATTTTAGGTCTTGCAGTAATCGAAGGACACATGAACCTCCACTTTGACTGTTTAATGACAAGTGTGGAACAAAGTTTTAGTTTTTAAATATGTCATATAAATCAAGAAGTGTGGTTTATATTACATAGAATGTAAATTTGTGAAAGAGCATTTTTAAGTAACCAGATATGACTTTTGAAAGTAACAATCTATGGTGAAATAAATCAGCACACAAAAAAATCTAACAAATTAAAAAAGAGAAACGGGCTGTTAAAAGTACTTATTTAGCACTGAATTTACAGAAAGGACCATAAAGGGCTATAAAATGTTCTTGTATTTTAATATGTAAACGCTTGCATTGTAATTCAGGAAACAAAACAATTTCACTGCCCCCCACAATGCCACAAAACCCTGCAATGCACATATAGCATTGATGAATGGCTACATGGAAATAGACCAGTCCAGTAACAGGCCATTTCTGCTTAACTGCACAGTGAAGGCCTTCAGGAGACACAAGGGCTCAAAAGAGTTAATCATATCAAATGTTTAATTTTCACACATTTGGTTGCAATCATACTAGTAGTGTATGATCCTTGTAAAAGAATGAAGAATTTACATCCAATGTCCCTTTATTTAACTAATCTTGCTGAGTATATGTTGTAAATAGCAATGTAAACAAATAAATTCATCATGTAAACAAATCAATGCAGATTTCACATGTCATGATGATTCAAACACATTTACCAAGCTGATTCCTGTTGTCTTGCTATACTTGTTCTATTTATGTCGTGTTGCTCAGAGGACAGACCAGGCAAGACTTTTAAGCACTGGAAGGTTTCTCTAGCTTCTCCACCATGTGAGGGATTAGCTAATAAAGCTGGATCAGCCTGTGGTAAAGAAGCTCAGTTACACAGGCTGGCAGCTGAGTGGCATCTAGTTTCAGTCAAACTGGGAGGAGCGTCCTTGTCCTATAGCCACTTTTTAATACGCAAGCCAGCACAAGGGTGAAAAGATTTTTTATCCTGCTTGCTATAGCAACATGGAAAAGGTAGTCTGCAAGTACAAATCATACAGGCAAGATAAGTCTGTAAAATGCTTAGACATGCTGGTTAAAGGCGGACTCTCCCATTGACTGGCTTGGCTTTGCACAGTTTTGGTAGGTCATTACAGAAGGAGTAAGAGTGGGTGCGCATATGCAACTGAAGTGCGCATATGCAACTGAAGCTCATGGCTGTTATCTGTGGGCCTCTCCCATGCAAAAAATTCAGCCTGACTTAAAAGCTGCTGCTACCGAAGACAAGTCGATTCAAAGCTAAACATGTAGAACTGAATTCGGAGCTAAACATGTAAAACAGGAGAAAGCTAAATGGGGAACAGAATTGTGAGCATTTTATTTACCCCAATCTTAGACAGATAATAAAATTTGATACAGAAGCATTGTAGCTGTTTCCAAAACAGCTTTTTGATGGTGCACCGTATTTTGTTCAGAGGAACATGTCCTCAAAATACTCTTCGAACTCCTCCTCCCTGGAAGAAAGAATATCAGCAATGAACTTGATGGCACTGTTCATCGTGTACAGCTAAACATTCCTGAGAAGCTTCCTTCATATGTGCAAGTGGCCATATGTGGCACTAGAGCTGGCAGAGCTGACCTGGATTTGTCTTCTGTAGCAGGAGCTGGGCCCTTCCAGTGCTCAGACTCTGAGGGACCATTTGCTTCCTCTTCACGTTCAGATTCTGTAGGAGTGCAAAACAGATATTCAAACAAGTCAGTTTACCCCAGAAACAAGATTTAACACCCCAGTAAGGTAAATGTTTACTCCAAGCTGCAATGCTGTGACCAGACTGCATCTCATAAAGGTGGCAGCCATCCAGCTGAGAAGGTTATTTCATAATTAATTTTGTGCCTTTTTTTGTTTGTGGAAGGCATGATAAATGTATACTTTGAGTGTCAGGCAAGCACTCTGTTCACTGAGTGCATGCTTGAAAAGTGGTCAGGCTGGGGAAGAGATGTAGGTGCAGCTCAAACCTTTGTCCTGCTCCAGGGAATTCTCTGAACTTGAAGAAGAGTGCTCTGTTGACAGAAGAAAAAAGTTGATCATATCAGGTACACAGCATAAGAATTTTTTCAGAAACAAATTCCTACCTGAACAGCATGAAGCAGGCACATGATATATATGGTTTTTTGTTTTGTTTGCAAAAGAATGAATAACTTCTCTCAGAGCATTACACAAGATTATAAACAGAAGACATCGCATACTCCCTTCAAGCCTGGACTAGTGCTGGAATGTTTACCTAAGCTGTGTTTTTCAAAAAATCCTTCAGTGAAAAACACTGAACTACATTGCAGTTCTTGTATGAATCTGTCAATGTGCACCACAGGTAGCGTTCTGCCCTTGAGGAAACATGTTTCATGGGAGTGGAACATGGTGGTGCCCCACGTTGCCCCAACCTCAGTCTTATGACCTTGACACAGATCAAGAGTTCTCAATAGTCTATCTAAGAGTAAGCAAAGATATCAAAGCTGAATGGCAAGCATAAATCGTTAATACAAAAGTGGCAATAAAAGGCAAGTGTTGCACATTCTTGCCTTTCTGTCTCTTTTTGTGTTCATGTGTCTCTTTGTGTTTCCGTTTGAGCCGATGCTTGGGCTTGTGAGCCTGGGACGCACTGCTTTCTCCTAACCTGCATTTTTTCTTAGTCTTGACCTCCTTTCTCCTGTAACATGAAACAAAAAATGGTCTGAAACCTTAATAAATGCAAAAAGATTGTGGGAGTTGCATTATGATCTTGTCATTCACATCATGCACACTGGTCCTTGATGAAATTCACTATTCATTCATTATTAACAGAGAAGGCACTTTGAATCAAAGGCCTCCTTTTAGACCTACATTAAAGAATAAAGCTACTAAATCATATAGAAAATCTCCTTACTTGTGATGATAATTCAATTTGTAGGAACATTCTAGACAGAGTCCTAAGAAAGAACAAAAACACCACTGGAGCCAAGTTTATGCTGCTTGTGAATATATATTTGCAATATTTATAAATAGACTGATCTGACGTGGAACCATATATCTGATCCTTTAATGTTATCACTGCCTGCAGGAAGACTTATAAAACGGCATAAAATCATGGACTGTACAATTTCTAATAGTGGTGGACGTGAATGGCCTTTTCTTAAGTCTACTGTAATAAGATTAGCTGCACTCTGGGGTCTGCTGAGGAGAGTGGATTAATAACAGTGAGGTGTAGGTGGGCCCAGCCAAAAGTCAACCTTACGCAGTTTCACCAGGGCGTTCCTCTTCTCACCATGCTCCACATAAGCAAAGTTCACCTCCCAGCTCTTCAGACCTTCCTGCCTTTCACAGCGCTTGTTTCCACATAGAAACTGGCCTGCAAACAGGCACTGGGATCAACACCCACACACCCCGCACACAACACAATAATGCATGCATACATGAATATGCAACTGAAGGATAAGAGTGAGGGTAGACATTGGATTTGCACAGAGAAGATAAGTAGCATTACATTAGGGAAGGAATTTAAGAACAAAAGGAAAGGCTTTGATGCTGATGGCTTAGTGTAATGGACACCCACGTGAGAGGGGAGGGAACTCCTTTCACCCATCCCCCCCCAGTCTGGCCTATAGCCTAGCATTAGCAGCATTAGGCTTAGGGGATGCAAATGATTTCTGCTGGAGGAAAGTGTGTCATCAAGCAGAGCAACTGTGAAAGGCATCCCCCACCATGATGACATGGGTCGGATTCATAAAACTTGATGGTACACTACATCGTGTACAACATGCAACACTGTCTTTGTTTCCTATTCATAAAGTTACTGTGGTAATAATTAACATCCTACTGTCAACTTACTACTGTGGTCAATTCACTTTTATTCCAGATGAATGCCAATCAAAACTGGCATGTAAACAAGGCCATACATATTCAAGACCCACACCAAGAGACAGATGACTGACTAACCCCAGTCGTGAGACCAGTTGCATATAAATTTAACACATTTGTTAACTTTCACCATGATGTGAAAGCTGATGACTTTATGATCTAAATCATGGAAGAGATGAAAAAAAATCTCTCTCTTCTCAGTCTATATTTGTTTATAATTTTTTCCTTTGTAAAAAGTAAATTTGCATTTCTAATGGGAAAATGTCATGACATTCTGAGATCCTGCTCAAGTGACTATACATTTTTTGAGAAAAGATAATCCAATCCACAATGGCTTCTTACCAGGACATTTACCCTCAGATGGGTTCTGGTGATATATTTTGCAGAGTGATGTTCTATTATGAATTGCTAACATCATGAGGACAAAATGCTGTAGCATCTTACATCACCCACACAGTAAAATATGCCGGCAATCCACATTTATGATTGAGGAAACATGTTACAGCAATGCTATTTGTTGGTAACCTCACATTACATCTGGCAGTAGGTTTTACGAATTTTGCCCCATTATATCTTACAAAGATTGGGCTCATCTTTCGTTCTAGTGAAAATTGCTGGCAGGCCTTTTTATAAATAAATTATTCAATTAATAATAAAAAAACAAACAAAAAAAACAATCTAATTTACACAATTTTCCTTTTATATGTACTCAATCAGCCAAGGCACATTTTGTCTCCATATTTTGATTCTTTAGTGTTGTTTTTGCTTGATTAGTTTTAGTTTTTCATTAAAATGCACAAACTTACTTTGTTTGCATAACAGTATTAGCTGCCTATAGATGCCATAACAGTAGTATCAGCCATTTTGGAGACAAGACAGAATGTGAGATGTGAATGTGCATGTCAAACAAACAAATAAAATAAATCAGAAGGCTTTTCTAACCCCTAATGCTCACTGAAATTAGATTGCTACAGTTTAACCCAGTATAACAATAACAACCATTAAAACATGACACTTTGGCAGATTTGGCATCTTATTTGTGAAAACTAATGAAACTCCTGTCAACTGTCATCATTCCTGCTTGTTAAGTGATAATTCTTGACATGCCACTGGGAATCGCATATCCACAACTCATGAAGTACATGAAGTAGAAGGCCCAGTATACATGTATACAGTATACATGAAGTACAAGGCCCAGTAGTAAAAGATTAGTGATTTTCTGATGATTCAAATATGATGGCATTCTTATGGGGGAATTCAATCTGTGGTTAATGTGCCAAATATTTAATGAATAAAAATATAAGGGAAACATCCCAAGAATCCTAAACTGAAGTACATGATCACAGACGGTTCAGTGGGTTACTAATCAAAGTTGCAATATTAATTCTGATTCTACATGCCTGCACCATGGTGTTTAGTCACTGTACTTATTTCTTTAATTATTTTTTGCAAAACTGTTTCATAAGGACACAAAAAACGGGTCACGTTTGATGCTTATGTGAACTATGCCAAGCTTTTCTCAGTCAGTGTGCTTGACACTGTATGTGGAAGGTACACAGTAACATGCTGAGAATATATATAAGATAAAACTGAAGCATGATCAGGCAAGACTAAAATAACATTGATTTAATGGAGCCAGTGGGTCAGGAATAAAGCTGATCATGATTAAACTCTGTAAAAAGTCCAAAAAGAGTATTTATCTTTTCTTGCATGCTGTTGACATTTTGCTAACTTTTAATCCATGTCCAAGTGGAAGTTCATGTGAAAAACATTAGGGTTCATTTAAATGAATTTGGTTTTCATATTATTAATATCCACAAGACAGCCAGAGCTGCAGATAAACAATCTGAGCATGACAGCCAAATAAAGGAGCAAAGACACCTAAGGTTCAGGTCCCAGTGAAGTTCTCTAGCTGCTCCACTGCAGACTCCACTCCTAAAATGCTGTCAGAGCTTCCAATATTAGAAACATCTCACATTACACACGTGCTATGTTTACTCATGAGGCAAACTGAAAAAGACTGAAAAAGTCAAAAACAAGTTTTGTAACCCACAATATTACTGATTTATTATTAGAAAAAAATAGTCTCCACTAATGGATGGGATCACAAATCTGCCAGACAACAAACAAAGTCACAAGAAAATCTTATGCATGACATTTTTCTGCCCAGTTGTTTTCTACTGAAAACTGTTAGAACTGAAAGGTTCTAACCGCGTTGCAAAAGCTATGACATTAACAAAAAAAACATTTGAACATTTGGCAGTGACTGAACAGAATAGTCTAAGCCTATGACACCATCTAGTGGCATGGACAGATGGGGGGGTCAGAAAGTGGGTTTGGCAAATAACCCAGTTCTGTTAACTCACAGTTTGTGGAAACTCTGTACTTTCAGTTCCAAAAACTAATCCCAGAATAAGTTAGGTGAGTTGCAATGGCAACTCTATGACGCTAACCTGCTATCTAGCAAGTTTACTGGACATAAACCAGTTAATGTTCAGAATACTGACCAAATCTGCATGAACATTCCTAAAACGTAAGTTACTGTTTTCAGTCAAATCACTGTTTTGAATGTTCTTCACCATTACATTTCACATGAAGGACTACAGGATCTTAGATTTGTTCTGTTTAATTCATAAATCCTTTTAATTTGGAGATTAATTTAGAGAGATTTGCTTGTCCAGACTGATCTTGTAAAGCCTCTTTATATGCAGCTAGTAAGAGGGAAGAATAACATTTAGTTCAGCTTGATGTTCTAAAGTTTTGTATTTTATATTTTTGTTTATACTTGGGCATAGGTCATCTATGAGGAAATTCTATTACAATTTATGCTCTGGAAGTACACTGGGCCTCCCTCACATTGCCATGCTATTTTACAGGTTATGTCAAGCCAATTTTAATGTGGGAACAAATCATTTGTAATTATCATACATGGTAGTTAAACATACATGAAGTACCTGGCACGGTCTCACTATTTTCAAATTCACTGAATAATAAATTATTACTTATAATAATATGCTACTCAAATGATCAAATAGCTGATTAAATAAATATTAGGCTGCCAGATGTTGAATGACTAAATAGGCTTTATACAATTTTGCAGTTTTATGAAATGTTGATCCTTTTTTGGAACACCAGCTGTTGATCCTTTACTAACATTGCTCAGCTACCTTTTAAAGTATATTACTAGTCTGTATATATAAACCTTACATTTCAAGTTATGATAGAGTGAAATAAGAAGCTCTAGAGTTTTTAACGCTCTCATTCATGCTGAATCCTAATCATGTTTTTGGGAAAGTTACCCATGAAACCACAGTCACAGATTCTTATTGTTACAAAGGTTGCAGTGTGATGTAGTCAGCCACTATAAACTAGCGATGTTGCCACATAGATATTGAACTAGAATACAGAGGTATAGGTCTACATTAAACAATCTCTGGCCCAGCTAGATGATGAGGAGAGGAGCATTTAAAATGAGTGAGTTATGACTGAAAGACAAAACTTACCCTTTCCAGATATTACTTCATTTTCAATACGCCATCTGAACCCAAACTACAAGTGAAAAAAATAAAATGTCATTTCTAAGATTTTTTTTTGTAAGAGACAAAGTGCATCAGTGAGGTCACGTACCTTATTCTCTTTGTATCTGCTAAGGTCAGCAATACAATACTCCTTAAACAGCTTATCATAATACTTCTTTGCAAGCTCTTTCTCCCTAAAAAGGAGTCATGTATACTTTCAACTACATAAGCAAAGAAGGCGATTTAACCTCAGACTGACTTAGATGTAAAAAGGTTCAACTTCACCATGTCATATGCTCCTCATCTTCATTTCTCCAGAGAAAGCGGTGGTTTTCCCTCACCACATCCAGATCAGTCTTATCTTTAGCTCTGCATGCAGTTCACACAAGCTCATTAAGAAAAAATAGGCTCATTTTACTTCAGCGTGTTTGAGCTGCATGAACCAAAGCCACATTTTGTTCCGTTTTAACATGAAGAGAGATTAAATGTTTCTGCCAGGAGAGCCAATCTACTCACGTGGATCTTTTGAAGTCCTCACGTTTTCCTCCATAGTACAATATGTAGTCACTGACAAACTTCTCATGTCTATCAAACTGAAGAATTGGTGTGAAGGATCAACATCTTGTAAGCATTGTAAGTGTTAACTGTTGTGCCATGTGGCAATATTTATCAAGCATCTTAGACTATGAATGCTTGGTTAGGAATATATAACTATAAATATTAGCCAAAATAATCAACATCATGGGACATGACCTTTTACCAAAGGAAAAATGCTTCCAGCAGAGAAGTATTTTATTTAAGTCTGTGCAATTATATCAGATTCTATACAGATACAATACTTTAAAAAAATACAAAAAAGTTAATATTGCATCAAGAACAAAAACCTCAAAAGTTGAGAGAACACAACAGAAAGAAGAGAGGTAATGGATATTTAGAGAGAGGGAATAAGGGATCTACCTCAATGTCAGACTGAAAAAGGTTTAATGTCACTCAAATTAGCATTAGCCAGTAAACAATACCCATATCCAAGTCTACCTTAAATGTGGAAATTAGAATACATTTAGAAAATGTGGAAATTAGAATAAATTTATAAAATCACCCATCCAAATTAAACTATAAAATTATATTCTAAAGCGTGAATAACACTTTAAAGAATCATAAATTGCATGCATAACCTTTCTGGTTTCTACTATATACTGCAAGTTACTGCAAGGATACAGCATTCATTGATAAGAGATGGTGCCGCCGGTTCTTGGCCTCCTCTCTGTAACGGGACATAAAACATGATTAACAAGCAACTATATATCAGCACTGCTAACAAGATCTGTGTTAATCTGCCTGTACCTGTCCCATTCGTTAGCAGCCACACTTTTGTGTGTAACCGCTGTGTGCTTCCCTCGTTGGAATGGCTTCTGCAGTAGCTCATCCTCATGAATCCTGTGATACAAAAACAGGGACCAACCATGAATCCTGTGATACAAAAACAGGGACCTTTTGTGCCCACTGACTTTTTCAAGATATCATAAATCGGTTGTTGGCCAAGAGGACAGTTGACATTCCTAATTGAATACTGATCTTTTTAGTTTAAATTTGTTTGTGATAAGTAATATGACAGATAATGTTCTGGGATGGGTTTCCCCAAAGGTCATCATTAAATGACAGTGCAAGAATCAAACTCTTTTTCTCATTTAAGATGATCTTCATGAGATGCTTTTCAGAACTGCTATCCAAATAGCTGGAGAAAAGTACTGTATAAAAATAATCACTTTTGAACCAAAAAAGTTTTAATCTTTATAAACACACATTTGCTCTTGCATACTGTTCGACAAATATAATAAAAATCTTGCACCTCTTCCCTCCACGTTGCAATGATCTGCCACCCTCCTCATCATCACTGAAATCGGAGTCATATCCACCACTTCCATGAACCTACAGAACAATCCAATTTATACATATAACTGAGTCAATAATAGTCAAAATAAGATTGGAAATTTTTCATTTCCTGGACATGAATTATTAGAATTTGAGTATGTCAAATTTGTATCTAAATGTAACCATTAATTGTAACATCTGATTAAACCTAGTAAGACTTGTATAAGTAACAAACAGGTTCAATGTGGTGCAGGGACAGACAAAAATGGCAAAGTGCCTTGTCATCCCTGCAGGAACTAAACAATACTGTAGGTCAGGTCACAGAACTCTACTTCAGCAGAGCCCAGGAAATCTAATACTGACAAAATCTGCATTCATTGCATCTGTACAATGTGAAGGTCAACCCTTAAACAGTTTTCTGTCACTAACCATGAATAAATATACCATACTCAAATCTATATAACTTATAATTGACTTAGGAGTTACAATATTGAGAACTTTCCTTTTACTAAAGGTGTGCTTGTTAATCACAAATTTAATGTAGCTTCGTATCATTTTAGACTGTCAATATAAAAGAACGCCATCATTAAAATCTGTAGACATAGACAGGCTATAACTCAAAGACATCAAAGTTAACTTCACAGCCCACTGGGCACCCTTTTCTTATGCGTTTTACTGCAAACACAGTAACGTTAGCTAACATTAGCTAGGTAAGCTAGCTAACCACCCTTTACATTCTATAGTGCAGTCATGATTCCTCATAAAAGATATTCAAATGCTGAACACCGATGCACGTGTGAATGTTACAAATCCTACCAAAATCATTATACTAAATATATTTTGAGGGAATTGCCAACGTTACCTAGTTAACGCTAGTTTAGCGAGACCTGATTATGCTAGGATGTGAGCAGACTTCAACAGCTCACTGTAGTTACTGGCAACAAAACAGAATCTTGCAGTAATTCACTACAGTGCGAAGACATTATTGGAAAATCCTGAATACCATCTTAAACTAGTCATTATAACCACCTTAACGAGGTTGAGACCACTCTGATCCATGCCTCACATCTGTGTTTACGCGCCAACACAGCGATTTATTCAAGCGCGGAGTGATGACGCTGAATCCGTTCAAGAATAACGGATGCATTCAGTTGATTCAGATCGAAAGCCAGCAATCTAATACATAATTTTCGCTAAATAAAAAAATACTGAAAAGTTATTTAAAGATTGGCAAATTTACACAAAACTCGGATTTCCACAAAAGACTATTAAATAAATCCAAATGACCAATATTCGCAATTTCCCCACTCAGTGAAAGCTATCGAACCTAATTATCTTATAATATTCGGTATTAAGAGTGAAGATTTCGATACTTTTGTTTTGATTTATTTCGGTTTCTCCCAACAGCAGTATTTTTCCGTGGTAATGTGGTTTTTCTATTTCCATGGTAATGTGGTGTTATATTTAAAATGGTTTAGTTATACAAAGAATAAGACAAGCTACCAAGGGTAAAATTTGGTCAATATTATGTTCATGTATGGCATACAATGAATCTAGGAATGTTCATTTAGCAACCAGAAACAGACCTATCTTTGTAAACTCTTGTTTTCGTCACAAATTTAAAAGACAGCGGAGGAGGAAATTTGAAAGCATTTTTGTAGAACCAGAACAACCAGTCTCTTATTCTGTAAAATGTTCAAAATGAATGCACGGAACAAAGGGCAGGGGGTTAAACACTTCGACAGACCCTTTACTGTTCTCAACCCTTTTTGTACACACACTTCACTGAATGCCTACAAAAGACCACACGGAGAACTCGATAACTGCCCAATATAAAATACAGCGCTCTCTCTCGCTCTCTCTCTCTCTCTCTGTCTCTATCTATCTATCTATCTATCTATCTATATCTATATCTATATATCTATATATATCTATATATCTATATATATCTATATCTATATATATATATATATATATATATATATATATATATATATATATATATATATATATAAGACACGGAATATATAAAATATGAAAACATTTAAAACAGTCTTTTTTTCTAAAGCCTGGGACCAGGTGCGTTTTCCCCCCTTATGAATATTCTAATCATCACTAATCCATGAATTTCGTTCACACGTAATCGCAGGAAAAAAGACCATTGGATAATACAGCACACATGCACACATTTCTAGGAATTGTTTCGTTTGCTGTCTCATTGGTTGCATGGCATAGTCTGTGTAGCCTATCTGATATTTTAATCATAGGCGTATGAGAAAAGAAGATATTTTTGCAAATCAGTTCTGAATTAAATTTCATTTAAATTGCACTGGTGTTCTAGATTTACCCTAGATTTAACTGTATCTTTTGTATTTTCTGCTAGCTGTCTTCATGTGGCCAAAGCCAATCTCACCCTCAACGGTATTTTCATTATAGCGCAGAACGAATCGCTTGGATGCACGCCTGGCCTTTGGGACCCCACTCGCTCACTCGTTGCATTCATTACACGGACCCATCTGCGACGAATCGAATACAGCACGAACATTACAATTCAATCAATTATTTGCTATCGACTGAGCTGCATCCAACCCAGATAAGTCACAGTTTACCTGCTCAGGAATAGGGTATTCTACTGGCTGGATTTGAGGCGCTAAATGGTGACAGAATGGGATGCGAAAACAGAGCACTGAAAAGATACACTTTTGCGCTTTGGATCGCCGCGAGCTTGCTTTTAGTGGACAGCCGAAGAGGGAAACAGCCGAGATGCCCACAGGGATGCACTTGCACCAAAGATAACGCCTTGTGTGAAAATATCAGATCGGTTCCACACAGTTTCCCCCCAGATGTCGTCTCCTTGTAAGTTTTGAAGAAAAGTATAGTTTATTTTCAGCAAACTCTTCAACCGTATGCAAAATTTAATATCCAACCTGGGCTGACATTGAAACATCGCGCATCGCGTAAATGGAGACGTCTACAAAGATTACTGTTCATGTGTGAATTCTCCTTCACTTTTGCCATCAGATCATTTGTGAAGTCTGGATTCACCGAAATTGCGGGGGGAAGCTTCCTACACACGCCAGCCCTTCAGCTTCTGTGAGTTTTTATTCATGTGGTATATATTATTGTGTACCTATCTCAGTTATTAAAGGATGATCGCCATGTTCAGTATCCACATGTCTGTACTAAACAAGTATTGCATGTTTCCCCTTAGAGGGGGCATTTTGGGTTCTTTTGCTCCGTGTCTAATTTAATAAAGAGCCAAAGAGCCTTGGCGTGGGCCTCGTAATGAACAAATGTGTCATGTTTAAATGTTTAAATGACACAGTCATAAGGTTATACCTGAAGAAAGCTTACACTAAACAATCACTGAAATGCGATGACACTTATGCCATTATCATCCATTCCACCAACAGCCATTGCGATGTTAAACAATATGAATGAATGAATCCCACCCAGAAGATAAAGCGAAAAACAGGCAAACAAAACAAAACACCTGCCACCACGCGCGAGGAACCGTCTACATGAGTAGGCAGAGCCCTTAAAGGGACAGGGCAAAAAGAGGTCATATTTTTCGACACCAAGCGAACATTTTGTGTTTGCTTGCAAATGCTGTGTTTTTCTTAAAATATCGAGTTAGCTATTTTATGTTAGACGCGTGTTAACTTGAGGTATGTAGGTATGTACAGAATTTTATATTGCTGCTGAACAAAACCACTTGTCATTTTTACAAGGAGAGCTAACAACTAAATGTTTTCTGTCAGACTCCCCGGCATCCAACAGCGACCCCTATTGGCAAATTATTATAGCGGTCCACTACATCTAACATTAGACTTGTATATTTACGAGCCAGTATATCAGAGCACGGGGATTAAGTGGCATTATAAGAGTTATATTAAGAAATAAGATTATTATAAATATAATACAGAGGTATTCAGATCATACAGTGAAGATATCAGTGAGATAAAATGGTGACTAATGTTAATCCTGTTCGTGTAGAATTTTGAATGTCAGTGCTTTCTAGATAAACATGAAACTTCTTTTTTTTTAGTTTAAATTCTCCTATTATTTCTCCTACATTTGACTTTAAAGCACACATTTAGAGACAATTACACTGGAAAAACCATAGATGGGTTTTACAGGAAAATTAAATTAAATTATGTGCACTCATAGTCCTGCTATGTTTTGTCAAAGCAAACTTTAACTGCAGTTGTTTATCATACTTGAAATTACTTTATTTATGCATGGAACCTAAAATTAAATTAATTATTATATTAATAAAATGGTTGTTATACTTGTAGTAATCTGATTACCATAACACCAGCTGTTATAGCTGATTTAATTTCAAGTAAAAAAGCTACTCTAGTTGTATTGCAACATGCCACTATCTTCCAGGGTTATTTCACAAAGAAATGTTAATTTTGCAAGAAAATGCAAAATGTTTGTGAAGGAATGCAGAAAATTTGCATTGAAACAAGGAAACATTGATTATTTTTTTTTTTTACCTGTCCCTTTAAAGGCCCTGTGGAATGTGATTGTCTAAAATATTCTCATGACTGGGCTTGCATGTCTTGCATGTCAACAATGAAAATATACCAAGTATAAACATCAGACATCACATTCTGTTTCAAACAGAAGTGATTACTGTTGTCATTATGTTTTTTATGGCCAAAAATCAAACAATTAATATTTAATTTACATTAATTTACATTATTAATAGGAAGCCTTTGAACAAGCTAACAAAACAATTATTGATTGGTAATCATAAAGTTTAAAGGGATATTGAACAATGACAAGTGCGTGGCATCACTGCTGACTGGATCTGTGGCTTTGTTTACAGCTTGTTTACAGCCAATTCATTTGAATCTATTGATGAGGATGCTTTCCAGGGGCTACCACATCTGGAATACCTGTGAGATGAATAAACCTATGTTTCTTACAGTGTAGCACCTTTATTTAACACAGCATTGTGAGGGATTGTAACACCAGTGCTTGGTTTCAGGTTTATTGAAAACAACAAAATTGAGTCAATATCACCTCAGGCCTTTAGAGGTTTGAAATCTCTCATACACCTGTGAGTATGTCACATTTTAGGGTGTATTTTAAAAATATACCTATTTTTAATGTTTTTACAGAAAGATTATTTATGCCTGTCTCCTGAGTATCCTCTCTTACCATAAAAAGTAATATTTTCATTTTATCTCCTGATCAGGAGCCTTGCCTATAATAACCTTGAGACATTACCCAAAGATGTTTTCAAGGGTATGGATGCCTTAACAAAAGTGTAGGTATTTAACATTTCACAATTTGCCAAAACCATTACAAATGTATTCTCTTATATTCTATTATAATGCTCATAATATTATATAACAAGTGACAACCTATTCTGACAGAGATCTTCGAGGAAACGTGTTTAACTGTGACTGTAAGATGAAATGGCTGGTTGAATGGATGTACAACACCAATGCTACAGTGGACCAGATATACTGTAGTGGGCCTTCTCTTCACCAGGGGAAGAAGATTAATGACCTGGTGCCTCAGTCATTTGACTGTATAACTGCAGGTGATGAAACATCACAGCTCACCAGTGTTAAAACATTACAACTCACCAGTGTTAAAACTGCCAGCCTTTAAAAATACTTAAGCATGATTTAATTTTTAAAAAGTATTTGAACCTCAATTGTACAAATCTAGAAAGTCAACAAAAGCTTACAGCATCTTGAATAATCATTAGAAACATATTATTAAACTGATAAATTATATTGAAAGTTTTGTTTGGGTTCAAAACATCTTTCTGTGGCAGAGTTTGCTTCCAAGAAGACCCTGAAGTTTGAGTCTATCTCTGTGGAGGCTTTCTCCTTAGGGCATGATAAGTATGCTGTGTTTGCACAGCCCTTCACAGGAACATGCAGCTTCATGGAATGGGACCATGTCAACATGGAATTCCGACCCTATGACAGCATCGAGAGTGAGAGCCATCAAATACACGTCATGGCAATATAAGAGTTGTTCAGTCTAAGAACATAAAAATGTTTAAAGAAGACTATTCCATGATTGCTAAGAAGCACATCACAGTAACAATACTACACATTGTATTATTACTTAAAACTGAAGAAAATATATTTAGAAGGTGTAAAAATGAATGATAAAACTACTGCATTTTTTTTTTTACATTTATTATGTTTTACATTTATTGCTTGTTAGGCACATCCACTGTGGTCTGCAAGCCAATGGTCATCAACAACCAGGTCTTCATTATCATTGCCCAGCTTTTTGGGGGCTCCCACATTTACAAACGAGACATCTCAGCCAACAAGTTCATCAAGATCCAAGACATTGACATCCTGAAAATCCGGAAGCCCAATGACATTGAGACATTTCTTGCGGATGGTGAGTCTTTCTTTGTGATCGCAGACAGCTCCAAGGCGGGATCCACTACCATATACAAGTGGAATGGGAATGGTTTCTATTCACACCAGTCCCTTCACCCCTGGTACCGGGACACAGATGTGGAGTATCTGGAGATTAGCAGCAAGCCTCACCTTATCCTATCCAGCAGCTCCCAGCGACCTGTAATCTACCAGTGGAGCCGGAGCCAGAAGCAGTTCGAACGGCGGACAGACATCCCTGAGATGGAGGACGTCTATGCTGTCAAGCACTTCAAAGTGCAGGGTGAGCTGTATATCTGTCTGACACGCTTCATCGGTGACTCCAAGGTCATGAGGTGGGATGGGGCCATGTTCACTGAGATTCAGACAATGCCCTCCAGGGGCTCCATGGTTTTCCAACCAGTTTCCATTGGCAGCTGGCAGTATGCCATCCTAGGCAGCGACTACTCACTCACCCAGGTCTACCAGTGGGACTCCAAGAAGAACCACTTTGTGCATTTTCAGGAGCTGAACATTCAGGCCCCAAGGGCTTTCTCCTTGGTGTCCATTGAAAACAGAGAGTTCCTGCTGGCCTCAAGCTTCAAAGGGAAGACTCAGATTTATGAGCATCTGATTATTGACCTGAGTAACTGAAGTGGTTCCAGTTGCTGAATGTGTAAACTGAATGTGCAGATGAACAGAGTGATGTGATGGAGATAAGCTTACTGTCAAAACCACTTGTATTGCCTAACTCACTAATGATGGTTCCAGATGATTGCCTCTCTAGAAACATCCTTTGTGTCCTTTATTGCTGTATTCATCTTTTCTACACTTTTCAGTTATCCTCTTTTTACCTTCCCTTAACAAGAGCCATTGTTAACATATTCTCTCCCTGCAACAAATGCTAGTGAAATGGTGTTTACCGAAAAGATATAATAAACAAAAGTATAGACCAAGTGATTAACTGGTGACATCATAACAGGCTGCCAAATAACTTGTTTACATTTTTACTGTAATTGTAAGCAGTTTGTAACATTTTTTATATAAAGGGACCACGCAATTGGGATTTCTCACACTAGTTTAGTGCGCAGAGAGGTAGATGGTTCTTGTGGGGATTCAGACATTTTATTCATAAGGCTAGTCTTAATGCAATAAACCCAAATTTAGTTGTAGAATAGTTTTGTGGTAAATTTAAAAAGAACATTTAGTTCTTTACTTGTTACTTGTTTGTCATACGTGTAATAAACCAACTTAACATTATCACAGGCTCTTAGGTTTATTAACATGGACTTTATAATTGTACTGTGTTCAGCTGATGTCTCTGCACAGACAAAAAACTTTCTTTTCAACAATGGGTAGCTGTACAATAGTATATAGCTCTCTGTCCTTCTCTCTCTTTGTTTCTTTCCTTCCATCCTTCTTTAAGGAGCACTAAATGACCACTGTCATAGTTGGCAGTCGCATCAGTCCTCTGAGAGCGTGTTGGAACGCCGTGAAACAAGGCGGTCGTCCACCTATATTATTCCGCTAAGCCTACATTGCCCATTCTCGCCCTCTAGCGGAGAAGTAGAGCGTTTTCTTACTTACACAAGGTTAATAATTTAACTTCTGTTTTCACGTACTACTCATCGGGGAACAGTGTGACAAGGCACTTTATCAAAGTATGAGCACCTGTTGGAGCTTAAAATGGGTGATTTTAGAAAGAAGACTGAGTCTGTGATTAACACTGATGATGATCCAGGCTTATCGGTTGTCCTTTCTAGAGAGGAGAACATACGAGTCGTAGATCATAAAGTTGATGAAGACGCTCCTTACAGCTCATGGAGGGAGTCTCGGTTGAGGAGTAAGTCTGAAGTGTCTAGAGACGGCGATGTCGGTACGGGCGTATCGCCAGACTCACGGAAGGTGAGTGACATGCTGTCGGGGAGACTGTGTTTCCCGTCGTGTGGTGGGGACAACGCGGACGACGCGGAGACACAGTCTGTTGGGAAAGGTAACATCAACTTTTCGCTTTCACTGTAAACTTCAGTTACTCTGAGTTTAGGTTATATTCTGTGTTTATCTATCTATATGAACGCTAACCGGTTTAATTTAAAACATCTTGGATTATAGATTCGTCAAATGCCGAATGGAACACAGTCTTCGCGCACAAATAGGCATTTAACACGATTAGTGTTTGAAGCGACACATTTTAAAGTAATGATAAGAATGATGATAAATATACCAGTACAGGTAGGCTTGATGATATATAAAGATTTGATTTACTAGAAAGAAGCGAAGGTATCTACCATACTCTTCTTCGCATTGATGGCTTTGTGGGAAAGCTAACATGAGTCACATCAGGAAACAATACCTACTTCAACTCCAAACGAACTTGATAGACCTTTAGCTCCACCGAGTCCCTGATCAACAGACCTTTATTTTTCCAGACCCCATGTGTGAGGTCAGTCCAAGTGATGTTGACACAATTTGGACCATGTCCAATGTTGGCATCTTCATGACCTGCGAATAATGACAAAAAAGGTCAACTTGATGACAGGTAGTAATGTCATTTGGTGCTGATCATGTAATACTTGGTGTTTTTATTTAATATATCTTCACAAGCAAAGGAAAACAAAATCACCTAAACCTGATACTGCTGCATACTGTTTTTCACCCCTTCATTTCATTTCACTGCTGGATCAAAATTCACCCCACAAAGCCAAATCAAGCACTGTGATTCTCATGTTTCATGTTCCTTCATTTGTACAAAAAGCTGGCAAAATGGAGTACAATTTCAGGCTATAAGTTAAGTGGCCTATGATGTTTGATCAGATGATTGACTGTTTATTTGCTTGTCTTTAGCAGCGGTTAAACCAGTCTCTCCTGGTCTGGGTCTCCTCTACAGCCTCCTGGCCTCTGTGTTCTTCTCAGTAGCTTCTCTTCTTGTAAAGAAAATTGAGGGCATACATGCAGTTGAAATTAGTGCAATACGATGCTTTTTCCAGATGCTGTTTGTTATTCCAGCCATGATCTACTACAAGTAAGTGCCTTTCAAGTCATTCCTTGTAAATATTTATTTTGTGGCCATCTACACTCATATGCAGAATACATATAATAACCATCCATTGTGTACATATTTTTGTTTAGAACTGGCTTCCTGGGACCTCATGGAATGCGCATCTTCCTATTTCTGAGAGGTGTCCTTGGATCCAGTGCAATGATCTTGCTCTATTATGCTGTCCTCCAGATGCCTCTGGCTGATGCTACTGTCATAATGTTTAGCAATCCAGTCTTCACAGCGCTGTTGGCCTGGATCTTTCTGAAGGAGCGTTGCACTATCTGGGATGCTGTCTTCACTATCTCCACTCTCACGGGGGTTGTCCTCATAGCAAAGCCCCCCTTCCTCTTTGGGGAAAATTTGTCTGGGATTGAGGGTGACTACACCAACCACATCAAGGGCACAGTAGCTGCTTTCACAGGAGCTGTCGGGGCAGCCTGCGCTATGGTCATCCTCAGGAAGATGGGCAGAAGTGTTCACCACTACCTCTCTGTGTGGTACTATGCTGTGCTGGGCTTTGTTGAGTGCATCATCATCCTGTTGATAATGCACGAGTGGACCTTGCCATCCTGTGGCTTGGACAGGGCGATCCTAATGGCCATAGGCATTTTAGGAATAGGCGGCCAGACATTCCTCACCAAAGCCCTGCAGATCGAGAAGGCAGGCCCTGTAGCACTCATGCGGACTATGGACGTGGTTCTGGCCTTTGTCCTGCAGTTCCTCTTTCTTAATCGCATGCCAACTTGGTGGAGCATTGGAGGGGCACTGTGTGTGATAAGTAGTACCAGTGGAGTGGCACTGAGAAAGTGGTACAGTAATTCCAGACTTAACAACTGAGCACCATTTATCATCTAGTGCTGTTATTTAAAAAAAAAAAAAAAACAAAACCACAGCCTACCTACTTTTAGAAAATTGTTAGTTTTATATATTACTACAGTATATATTAATTTTAAACATTGTTAGCTTGTGAATTAAAATGTAAAATTTATTCTAAATTTTTAAAATTTAGAATTCTAAATTTAAGCATACATGTATATTTATTTTTCTAAATAAGAATGATTCTTATATTTATTGAACTGTTTTATAGAACTGTATAAAACCTGCATTTGCACTAAATGGCTAAATCAAATTTATTGCTGAATACATTTGCTTTACTTTTTATTTGCTTTAAACAGGGGCATTTGTTTTGTCTAAGTATTTGGATATTTTTAATTAAACAAGTTTGTTAGAAAGAGTGAATCTTATATTTTCATGATATCCAGTAGAACGTTTCAAGCAATTATACATTCTTAGAATGTTAATAACTGTGACTTGAACCTTGTCCCAACATATGGGAATATCACCCAAGGTTATTGCACAAACATTAACAAGATAACTATTGACTCAATGATTGCTTTATAATATACAGCCGTGGATTTGTTGTTTCATTTGATGGAAGAAAGATGCAATTCTATTGCATGGTCATGACCTAGAAGCAATTACTATTTACTATATTTCTGTAATTTTACCAGAAACGCTTATTAAAAATGGTTTATTGATAATTCCATAGTGAGTCATGTATATGTTGCCTTAAAACTTTTACTGTGATGTCATATGTCCAAAATTGTGTAGACTTAAGTAAAATCTTTCCTAGGTAAATATATAGTTTCTAATGGCTTTTAAAACCCTAATTAGGAGTACTAGTATCAGTACTAACAATACTTCCTGTATAGTATATTTTAGTCACTTGCTGTAATGTCCTTAGTTTTAATCCTCAGTGTAGGTGTGCCAAAAACTACCCTGCCACCTTTACTGATTGCAGACATGTATTTTGAGAGTTAATGTAAGGGTAAATGAATGGTGCGGTTTACAAGATCGGAGGATGTCACAAGACTGATGAGGGTACACAAATGTATACATGCAATATACATAGAAAGGAAAGATTTAAAAATGATTAAAATAATGAAAAATATATGTGAATAATCAAAAGAGAAATGAAAAAGATTGATACAGATATTCACATACAAGCTTCGGTATGTTCAGTGGCTCTGAGCAATATGGTTTTTAAGTCTTCAAGGTAATATAACAAAAAAAAGTTGAACCGGAGTGTAAAAAGATTTGACAGAGCTTGAAACCTGTTTTTAAACTGTGAGATGTGGGTTTAAGTCCAGTACAGATCAGAGAATTTGTCTTAAGGTAATTTAAATAATTATTTGTTTGAATTATCTTTGCTTAATATTCTGTACTGAATGCATATCAGTGATTTTTTGCAAAATGAGCAACCATTTTTGGATCAGAATATTCTACACGTGCCCTACAAAACAGTAGTGATTCTCTTAATTTTTTAGCAAATTTAAAATGGATTATTTTTACATTTACATTTATAGCATTTAGCAGATGGTCTTGTCCAGAATGACTTATGGTAGTGTTTTCTTCTCTCCATGGACCGAAAAAATAAATACTTATGGATTTGTGATATTCTGGTTGCTAACAGTTGGCTAGATATTAATTATTTCTAAGGGGAAGATTTGACATTTCTGAATTTGAAATACAGACTACACTTTGGGAGCAATTCTAAGGGCTTAGTATCGGAAGATTGTGGGTTCAGTCCCCAACACTGCCAAGTTGCCACTGTTGGATTGCTGAGCAAGGCCCTTAACCCTCAGTGGTAATCAGTCATAATTGTAAATTGCTTTGGATAAAAGCATCAGGTAAATGTAAAGACTGTCCTTTGCACTCACTAAATTATTTAACAGTGTTGCCCTGGCCCTACATTGTATATGTTCCTAATGGTATTCATTAGCAAATCTCCAGAATCTAAAAGGTAGTGTGTTATTTTAATCTTGAATGAATTGAGAACTGCCCACATTTTGTTTTTCTTTATATTCAGTTCTCTTTTTCAGATGGTCAATATCCATATAATAATTATTATAATAAGGATGCTTTCATTAAGAATTAAAAAAAAAAAAAAACAGGAAGAATGATGAGTAGTTAAGAATATTTAAGAGCAGAAGCATTATGAAGGATTGTGTAGAGAGTTAGGAGCAGCAACACTGAAGGATCTGCCACACATAGCTGTGAGTTAGAATTGTAGGAAGGCAAGAAAGCCAGAGCTAGATCTAAGGGTTTGAGAGGGACAGGATGAATGGATGAGCTCAGTGAGATATGTAGGGGTAAGATTATGAAGATCTTTGAAGATTAGAAGAAGGATTTTATGCTTAATCCAGGAGATAATAGGTAGCCAGTGTAGATGCTGAAGTTGTGATATGTACAGCATGTTAGGCAGATGTATGGACTCTTGCTGCTGAGTTTTGAATGTACTGATGATGGTTTAATTCAGCAGAGATTCCTTAAAAAGAATTACAGTAATCAATGAGGAGGAAAAACCAATTGTTTATTAACATTCTTGTATCATTATTGTGTTGATATTGGTTTTGTGTTGATATTTTGCTTCAACGTCTCAAAATCATAGAATTTTCAAACCACTGAACCCTCTTCTGACCATTTGCTCCCTCCATCCCCTCCTTGAATGCCCTTTGACCAGACAACCTTATCTCAGTAAATGGCATTATTTTACCCTTCATGTAGCTTTTTTGTGCATATTTTCCCATGACTGTGAATTGTCTGTTGAATCTTTTATCTTTATTCCTTTGAACAGAGGAGGCTATATGTCTTCCCTTGTTATACACCACTACAACCACTACATGGCATCAGTTTGTATTCCCTTATATTCCAAAATCTTAATGCTGCTTTCTTTAAAATATTCAATGGCAATAAGCCACAACTATAGTTAAAATTTTACATAAACAAAATAATCACATTTTAAATAGGACTAACAAAATATGGCTCTGTCAAATTACTTACATCTCTGTGTAAAAAATAGCATACAGTAGTATTCCAGGAGAGGGCAGTAGATATATATGAATGGATTAAACACTAGTTAGGTATTTAAGGGGTTTAATAGCAAAACACCAATATACCAGCAAAGCTAAATAGTAAGAAGTTCAGCTATCACTATTACCAGTACAGTACACCACACTACTCACACCTCACTTACTTTAAAGAGCCCAAGACCTGATGGCTGGCAGATTTGTATAGCCAGGGCTATATTTATTACATTTAACAATCATTCCCCAAGATTACACATTAGAGTTATAATAGAGAATACTATGCAAATACATTTTTTTGACAGCTTTCAGATTTTTTTGCACAGGAATGTGATTCAAGAACACTTAGCCAGTGTTTCAAAAATATCTCAAATCCTCTTGCTTCTTCTTCTTCTTCTTCTTCTTCTTCTTCTTCTTCTTCTTCTTCTTCTTCTTCTTCTTCTTCAGAACCCCACTAGTAGAGGGTAAATAAAACAAGTCAGAAAGACACACTGGAAAGAAAAAAAGACTCATTACATGTCAGAAGAGAGCTGGGTGCTTTCCTGAACTTATTGCAGTGAATATGTGTTCAGTTCAAGTATACTCAAGAAAAAAACAAACAAAAAAAACCATACTTGAATTCCCTACTCATATTTTCATGGCATTAAAATGCCATGAAAATTGTGTGATTGTATATGATAATTAAAAGGGAAAAGTCATAGAATCCATAGTTTGAAACTCTGTTGGGTTATAAGAAGAATAATGGTTTGGCTGAGAATGGAAAACTGTTACATTCTTTGTAGATTGCATAAGATTTTTTCTTTTTTGCTTGATTATGGAGAATTGGGAAAATCATTACAATTCTGTCCAAAAACACACTTAATATTCACTTCATCTGTAGTCCATGTATTCCACTGAATATTTGTTAGGAACCTCATATCATTTATTAACACAACTGTCAGGATTTTTATTTATTTTATTTCATTTAGATTTAGATTTATTAGTTTAAAAAAAATACTATACATTTAAAACTTTCTGACTATCTAGAGTCATTTGGCAAACTGATCAAAGGAAATTGTGAATGTGGTTAACATTTTACAACAAAACTGAGCACAATGGCATAGAATAACACCTATAACCCTCTGTAATCATAATACCAATAACCCTTCTAAAGCACACACTAACCTTGTTGTATCATAAACAAACTATCTGAAAGTTCAGAATCTTAATTTATACTAGACATATAACCTAAATTAGGCTACATAAAAATGTAAAACAAATATACATAAAACATAAAAATGTTTTCATAAAGGAAATGGTTTTATTAAAACTTGGCAGGCAGTTATTGAGCGTAGTTCCTACACTTCCTCTTGTAAGCAGGGTGAATGACAACTGGAGGAATGGGAGTCTAGGCTTGTAAGTGAATCATTCAGAAAACAACCGTGGGACAATCAAAGCTGCATTTGAATTGTCAGATCTCACAGACCGTTTTCCTTCCCTTTCTTTTACCATATTTAACAACGTCATTGACCATGCTATGCAAAATATGTGAGTCTAGATTGGAAACGTTTGGGTGCTGCAGCTGCAAATGAGTAGAAATGGCACCAAGGTGCATTTGCGTTACATAGTGTGTACTGTTCAGCACACGCGACATACGTTCCAAAACATTAAACACGCTTCATTAGTCTCGTGAATGGAACCAAAACTACGAGCTCTACTGACGACAGTGTAGCGTGTTCAGTATAATCCACAAATCGGACGGTAAATTAAATGACCTGGTAACTTTAATCATTCAAGTATTGGAAAAGTTTAGAAGGTCTGTCAGAAAACAAACACTGAACATCTGGAAGATAGTCCAAAGGGACAATACCCTACTCGACTAGGGCTGGAAGGTGGGTTTGACTTTCTGCTTCAGACAATCCAGCTCTGTCACACCTCCCTCGCGCTCGGGGACGGTAGCGCGACTATTGTCTTAACGGCATAACTGTACTCTTCCTTTGTGCGCGTGTGTTTAATCGTTAAACAACAGAATTTCTAAACACTTGAAAGTAAAATTTCTCTCGCATCAGCTTTCTATCCGAGCTATCCATCTCCACCGTCAGACATTTGACAAAACTACGAACCAGTCGGAAGAAGTTTGCGGAAACTACCCATCTCACACTGTTTCAGGGGTGAGTGGTTCTTTGAAGTTGCTGGCGCGTGTTTGCACGTGTGAATGTGGACGAGTGATTGACCACTAGCTCATTTGTTCAGTTCTGTGTGGTGATTCATGTTGCGTGTAGATCTAAACATCTCCTACAGAAGGTGAAGATATTACGTGACATGCACAATACCAAGTTAAACGCGAAGTCAATGTCAGAAAAGTAACCACGTTAGCCTGTTAAAAATGATGGCGTATATTCTGAAAGGCTGGAATGTCAGAACATCATGATCTCTTATATGATTTGAATGCTTTGAACCTCAGCTATATAATCGATGTTCCAATGGCGAGTTAGACGAAGGGTGCGAGCGAGTTATGATTTAGGTTACTGACACATGACGTTATATGCAGTCCAGCCAAGCTAGTAAAGCTGCTTTGGTAGTTCGGTAGTCACATGAATTAATGATGAGAGTGAACAGAATAAGGTATTATTTATTATATATATATATATATATATATATATATATATATATATATATATATATATATATAATCTGAAAAGTATATTTTGAGCTGCAGGCTACTTTCTACTCTGCAGGTGAGGTGCCACTATTCTTTTATCTCTGTAGATCAGAATAATGTGTTGATTACATTATGAGGGTTTGTTGAATTTTTTCAGTTGACCCTTTGGGCAGGGGTTTTGGAGCTAGAACATACAGCACATTGGTGTTGAAACTGAAGCTGATGCTTTACATCCATGTGACACTTATTTCTTTGAACTTTGGCCACCCAAAGATATAATCCATGAGGGTGCTTGGAGCTGTTTATGTGTGCCTTCAAGTAATTTTCCATGATAAGGACTAATTATGTAATGCTTTGTTGGATTACCTCTGTCCTAAACACATCCAAAAGTACCATACACATTAGTATCAGTGTTGTGAAACTTATAGGCTGAACTTGACACACCTAGTGTATGTAGACAAACTAGAAACTCTGAGTCTCCAGCATAACAGGCACACCCATTGTCCTAAAGTGAGGGATCGTCACGTTGTAAATGCATGATGGGGGAATATATTTTATAATAACTGCATGTATAATTCTGAACTTTATTGGAAACCTTTATAATATAGGGTTATAGCCAATAAATCTTAACTGTTAGTTATTTAAATGATACAGACATTCCTCACATGTACTACCCTACAAACTTTGGCCTGGTTTAGATTGACATTTTAACTTCACATTTTAGATTGATGTTTTAAATTGACAACAACAACAACAATAATAATAACAACAATAATAATAATAATAGCAATAATAATAATAACCACCGAATAAGATTTGCTTGCCAGAACTGTGAGTGTTTACTGCATGACATGGTTTTTGGAAATCCAGATCGTGAGGTGGATCCTTGGCTCAGATAAATCTCTACTCCAGTTAATTAGTAAGTACGCACCCATGTGTGCATGTGTGTGCGTGGGTGCAGTGTCTGTGTCTGGGTATATGTGTCTGTCTGCATGTGTTTGGGGGGGCGGGGTTGTGCCTGCGTTTTTGGGGAGTTAGAGGAGGGGGAAATTCCCGTAATTCCCAAGCATTACAATAGCTTCATGGCCCATCACACAGGCAGCCCTCACACCTCACCTCACCACCAGAGTGGAAACAGTTGAACTGGGGTGCTGATAAAGGTAAGCATTTCAGAGGTACGATTCAAGATAAACGTGGCATTTCGTTTAATTAATTCTGATCTGCAATTTAAAGTTTTTATGGTGATTTTTCATTAGCAAGAGGCAGCTACTGCGTGAGCTTGTCCTGTTTGAGTTCAGATATACAACCTTTTTATGTGTATAACAGTTTGCTTGCTTACAACACAGTCTCAAATGTTGCCACCCATTTGTGTAGCTATAAATCAGTGTAGTGATTTAGCAAGTTGATGTGTCACGTGTAAAACTGAGTGATCTGTTATCAAAAGCCACACAATCTGCTGCACAATCTGCACTGACAGATCTGTCGTAGTATTTAAGGAAACACTACAAGGATTTTTTTTCCTTAGGGATGTGTTTAAATCTAGTCGAACAGAATGTAAGCACTTATGTGAATCAGAAAATAAAGTAATGTTTCTTCTTTTTTTGTTTTGGAGCTTATAATGATTTTCTTTAGACAGTTATATGGTCAGTTTCTCGACAAAATTGTCAAATGTACTAAAGCTTGGCTGTACAGTAGTTTTGGTATTTTTCCTCTTTGCCTGTCATGCATCTCTCTGGAGCCGACTGCCCTTCCTGTCCTTACTTCACTATCTGAAGCGCACGACTCTGGCACTGATCCTTGACCGAAGTCTTAGAGCTGTGTTAACTTAGAGATTTATGAGTGTGTGGGTGTGGGAACTATACTTCAGGACCTTGACTTGCTGAATAGATCCAGAATCAATGCAACCCCCCTCTCTGATGTTTAAGCTACCCCCAGCGAGGCCTCACATTCCAGAGTCACAGACGTGTGATTTAAAAAAAAAAAATTCCCCCTCTCGCTCACCAGTTCTCTGTGAGATTTTGGACAACTGTGTTTTCCTTATAGGGAACTATTTTTCCAGTATATGTGAAAATCTATTCTCTCCATCCTCTTGAGTAGGACTTTGATGAGAGATTTCACATGAATCTCCATGCAAAGTAATAACCAATCAAACCATCAAACAAGAAAAAACGTACATTTATTAGAGGCTGTGATATTCCTACTAAGATTTGTTCTTTTTTAGGGCTTTGTATTCATTTTTATAAATTTGTAAATTGAGTCTTGCTTCAGTGTACAGTTGTTTTTCTGCTTTATTCTCTCTCCTAGCTGTCTGAGGTCTTGAGAGGAGCAGTTGGAGTAAAGAGCACAGTGTTGCACAACCAGGGAGCGCCAGTCTACTCAACTGATTATCTTCTCTCCCTATTTTGGACTGTCCGGTGGAGATACTCTGCCTCCTTCCAAGGCCACTGACTCTAGTTTTTGGAAAAGGAACTTCTGTTTTTCCTCAATCCCACTGACTAACTGCTCTGTGCTGAAGGAAATCTGCCATTGAGCACTTTGTGATATGAGGGGGTGTGTGGAGGGACAGGCAAATATTGACATTCATGGTATCTGTGTGACCTCAGAGAAGGCTGAAAACGTCCTTAGATTCAGAATGGCAGTAAGGGAGACACCATCCTCTTCAGTACAATACAGAGAGCAACTGTTGTCTTTTGGTTACGAGTTTCCTGAGAGGTGCAGCTCTCAGCTCCAGTTCCCCAGTTTATGTCAATTGCCTCCAGCAGAGGACCACCATGACTTTAAATATTGCAAACAGTTTCACATGGACTGCAGAGCAGGAACCCCTTGGGACACCAGGTCCAAGAGCTTGGAGAGCCTTGACCGTTTGTGCAGTGATGGCGCCTGCTGTAGCTGTGCTGCTTCATACCAGCAGGCAGAGGGACTGTGGTGCAGTCAGCCACGCAGGACATGTGGCGGGCCAGTGGAAATGGAGTGGAGCTGCCAGGAGGCTGCCTCTCCCACTGGAGGCCAGGGAGCAGTGCCTCAGATGAGCCAGACCCAGCCGAGAACAGAGGGGTTTTCTTCTGGCGTGACTCACCCTGATGGAAGGCTGCCAAGCTCAAGAGGCTCGGGTGGTGCTCCATGCCAGCTGGAAACCGACACAGCGGAGCAGGGGGAAAAGAGGCTTGCCTGTGCACTTGGCGATGGGAGAAATGGTGTTCCTGGGCCCGTGTCTGTGCCTTCCCCACTGCTGTTACACTGCACGCATGGCTGTGCCTCCAGGCTGGGGGCTGCAATGCGTGACCCTGCAGACTCCAGGTACGGCTGCTGCTGCTGTAAGAGTAGCTTCTCCAGCCTTGAGAGGCTGAACAGGAGATCGCAGGCCAAGCGCCCCATGGCGTGCTGCATGAGGACTCCCTGTCAGGTCTCCGCGGCATTGAGGCTGTCGTTAGCCCAGCACAGCGATAGTGAAGGCACTGTCTCTGACAGCGAGTTTGTGCACAACAGGAAGGAGCGCTCCACTGTCCTGGTTAGGAGGTACCAAAAGAATAACCAGAAGATCAAGAAGACTGTGTGCACTGGCACCAGAGCCATTGTGAAGGCTCTACCCACAGGCCATATATCAGAGAAAACATTTCACGCTGTTTGTAGAACATGTCTCGAGAGGAAGGCATGTACCTTCGTAGCCTGTAATTACAGGAGAGTGCTTCAGGCTATCCAGCTGCAGGTCTCTATGGTTCTTCTCATCTGTACGGGCACCAGACTGGCAGAGGTAAGATCATTTGCTCTTCACAGTAAAGCAGCATGCGGTATGAATGGTTTCTTTGTGGTTAGAAGGTTATTCAGATATTATGAGTATTATAAAAAGGCCTCTTACAAAGTCTGCCATTCAGATTTGGAAGTGAATTCTGGACTAGCGGAATGTTTGTATTTGAGATTGATGTTTGCAATTATGAATGTAATAGTGAAGCTTTTGCTTTGCCATTTTTCTCTTCCATCAAACAGGCTTCATGTCTTTCAACAGCGTTATACCTTACACTAATCTCTAAGAGGTATGAAGACCTGACCTCATCCTTGGGCAAAATATTAGTGTATAGAATAGGTTGTATATAACATGTTTTGTTACAGTCAGCGGGTTGAAGTTTACTGCCACCAGTGTAGATATTTTTGTATGTATTTTAGATTGGAAGACTTGAGTACCTCATCAGTTATTTACTGAATTTTTGTAAGTATATGAAGCCACTTAAGAGAAATACTCACAACATGTATAAAAACCTGAGTTGCGTAACAAATGCCTATTTTTTTATTTTTTATTTTTTTACACCAGTAATGTCAACTACATTATGAATTGTTTTAAAACAGTCACCCCCCACCCCCCCACCCCCCCACTGGCTCCATGGTTGTCTGTGTTATTTGGATCTAACTAATATGAGGACAGCAGACACCACAGGCTGCGCAGAGAGCAGTTCCATGCATCCTTTTCATGTATGCAGTGGAATCATAGATCCCCCTATTGCTAACCATACACTAGAAGACTTCGAAAAGATTCTGAAAAGATTTTTTAAAGACTAAAGTCTGACAACCTTTCACATCTAAAGACAATGACTCATTTTATAAGTCTTCAAGACTGCAACTAGAATATTTCTCATCATGTTCCTGTTGTAAAGTAGAGGAACTGATGAACAATGGAGCAGAAACAAAAGCAGCTTTTGGCAACAGCTGCTCTTGTGTGTGCTGTGGTTTGTTCTGAAAAAAATATCCAAAAAGACAAGAGTGTCCAGAGTCTCCTGAATGTCTCAAGTCTCATCTATGAATGTGTGATGTGTTATCTATGTGCCAGAGCTGTTCCTGTACCTGCTTTGCTGCGTTCTGTTCGGTGCTTGAAAGCTACTGTTGATCATGTTGTCCACATTGCATGAGCCATGACTAAAACCTCATGATTAATATTAAACACAGTTGATTTTATGGGAACATCAAGACAAGTAAAAGCCAGACTTAAGACAGATATTCTGACCACCTTACTTCAAATGATCGAGATGATGGGAGCCTGCCATTTCTCTAGCAAAACTCTCATGACGTTGGAAATTTCTATGCGATGGTGAAATCGCTTCAAAAGTCATTTGGTGCCAGATCAATGTAGTATGTTCAACTGCACTGATAGAGTTGTTTGTGATCTTTCAGCTCTAAAAATCGCACAGATGTATAGGAGATCACACCATGTTGCAGCTCATGGGTATAGGTGCTCAGCAGTTCTACAGTGGAGGGTGGAGGTTTTAGAAGTCTGATGCATTTTGCAGTAGTTGTTCAGATATGTTGGGGCCTATTGGAGGGTCATTCATACACAACGGCAGACAGTTTAGCAATGGCCTTGTGAAAATCTGCTTGTGCATGAGGTTGTTCCAGTGCTGTCTGCATCTCCTATCAGTCAGGACAGTGGAGCCCACTGTTCGAGAGCCAGCCATGGCACTGCACTGGTTAAATAAATTTCCATTTTATTGCTCTTTTGTGGAACTGGAGGCTTACTTTACTTCAAGACTTGTTTCTTGACTTACAATGAAAACACTGAATAGGTTATCTGGGCTCTATTAAAATGAATGTAGGATGGCATTTCTACATTGTTGCCAATATAGACTAAATAAACAACAGAGGAGAGGTTACAAATTTTATAAAGACCATTCAGTAAATCGAATGCATTTTGCATTGGATCTGGAATACTCAGCGTAAATGCCTCCATATATATTTCTTGAGGGTTTTAGCTACATAATAAACTGTATAGTAAGCAGTGGAGCTCTGTGAAACACAAGCAGGACACACATGGAAAGGGGGAGTGGGAAAAGAGAAAGAGAGCAGCTCTGTTTCACCAGGCCAGTTTGAACCCTCTAGAGACCTGAGGTCCAATCATAAAGGTGCACACAAACCTGCATTCTTTCCACGTGAGCTTAGAAAGGTTGCATGGAGTAAAAGCTTCACTGTTTCCACTCCAGAATAATTCACATAATTTATTAGCTGCTGCATTTTATTGGCTGGTTTTCCATAATGTGGTCTTTTGTGTGTTCGCATCAAAATAATATGGCATCTGCTTCTTCTTTGGGTTTGGAGCAAAATACACATTGGGTCAGTTAGAAATCCCCTTTGTTCTATGTATATTTTGCTGCATGTAGAATGCTTTTTCATCATGGACTTGTTTGTTGTTCCTTGTTTGTTGCTAAATTGTTGGCTCCTCAGATAGTGACTTGTCACAGTTCAGTATTGCGTTGCGCTTTGTGAATAGAGGCTGGTGGTGGAAACAGGTGAGCCCCAACCCATGTTAGCACCACAGAGGAGTCGGCATGAGCACTGAGGAATGTGCAGAGATGGTGTTTTCTTCTTGAACACTGTATTATAATTAATAACATTGTGAATACGTTCATAATCAGAAGTCTTTTTTACCCTGCCTTTTTTGCAGGAATGCTAAAAAGTTAACTCATTCCTGCACAGTGAAATCACACAATAAGTGTATTTTTTTGTATTTGTATATTTGTACTGTTGAATTGCAAAACCAGCTTCCCAAGTGTACTGGGAAGTGCTTTTTTCCTTCCCTTGGTTCAGCGGTATGTGTAGGCTCCATACTGTGATATGCAACCCAGTTTGAAATCCATAGCCATGCCTCTACACATGCTGTGGTAGTCCCCTGGGTAGGCTGCATGGAGTGGCAAGCAGTGATAAGGGGTGTCTCGCCTGGCAGCACCCAACTGCCACGTTCAGAAGCACAGCACAGGACAGGGTAGGGCTGTGGCTGGCCCTGACACTCGACACAAAGTATGCTTTGTCTTTTCCATGGATCTTTTCCATTCACATTTATTCATTTAGTGAACTCCACTGCAGCCTGGCATAGAGTGGTTCTATTGGGATTTCTGCAGTATGGTTGACTGGGGCCACAGCGTGTCTGCAAGTTTGAATGCTCAATGTTTCTTTTTAGGCTACTTTTATACTTGAGCTGGTCTGGACGCAGGTCTGTACACAAAGTTTGGTTAAGATTGGTGGAATTTGTGTCTTTTCTTCTATGTCACATTTTGGTAGTGACTAAAAACTAAAAATAGGTGATTATGGTTTTCAATTTTAGCTTTGTCTGGTGAATATCAGCAATAGCTAACAACCATTACCACCATTCATGGACCAAACCCAAATTAGAGGACATCATTGTCAGGGTGTTATATAACTTGGGTTTGGTTCAAAGAAAGCATAACAAATATATAGAAAATGTGGTAGAAATGTAGTTTTTCCATATGAACATATTTTATCTATGAAGCCATTTGTCTGACCAAACATGACTTTATTTGGATGAAGCAATATGTTTGAAGATTTCCTTACATAGCTAATTAGCCTAGAAGCTAATAACCGAAGGGCAGATGGTAGAAGATAATTAAATGTTAGCTTTTTTGTGTTTATCTAGAGAGTAATTTATGAGATGGGGTGATATCTTTGATTGTCACCCAGTTGGGAATGGAAAACAGTTAAGGGGATAAAAGGAAAATATTGGAAGAATCAACAAAGAAGCAGGTGTATATGAAGTTAATTATTTGTAATTCACTGTGAACCTGTGGAAATGCAGCCTAGTAATACACCAAATAACCACCATTGTTTGAGTTGCTGTTGACGTTGTTTAGTCCAGGAATTGGTGCTGCTTGGGCAAATAAAAACACTGGACAGACTAAAACGTCTCCTTGGAGCCCATAGTCAGTCATGTATAAAGAGGCTCATTTGTACGGTTTCGGGTGCTTCATGACCTCAGAACCTGCTGTCCATCACCATGAGGTAAAATGTACAGGTCTTGACTGTTTTCTTTATAATTCAGAAATACATAAATACGATGGTCACACCTTTGGAAATTTGTCAAATGGTGCCGTTATTTTCAACTAGAGAGTATGATGATATATTGAGAACATTACAGTTGTTTTCTGGGACAAAAGTGGTCTGTTTTGCCTCTGAATTCAGTGTTTGAAAAATGGTATATTGTGGTGGACACATACAAATATTGATTAAAGAAGACTTAAATGAGAATTTAGGCAAGATGTCACAGTACAGTTTCATTATAAAAGGAGAGCTGTTATGCCTGTGGTAAAGTGAGATCAGTAGGGGGGCTCAGCTCTGCTCTCAGGGATCTGTCTTTCTGTGGTGGTTGGTTGCAACATTCCTGATCTAATCAGTAAATCTGTTAGTATCTGAATATTAAAGCCAGGTGTGCCTGACTAGGCTTAGAACCACACACAGCGGGAGCATTGCTAGGCACTTGAGAGAGCCTGTTTTTCTCATGTGAAACTCCTTTTCTACAGTTTGCTCTTTCTTGTCCAGCACACCTTCTTATACTGCCCACAGAAGACTCTGTAACATGCTGGTGTGCCCCATCAGGCCTGCTGGATCAGAAGAAGCTTTGGGCCTTGAACTTTCTGTGATCCATGCAAACCACTGTTTCCAAGCCCAGTCCTGGGATAGTGACTTGTCACAATTGAGTATTGCATTGCGCTGTGTGAATAGAGGCTGATGGTGGAAACAGGTGAGGTCCAACCCGTATCCGCACCACAGAGGAGTCAGCATGCGCACTGAGGAATGTGCAGAGATGACGGTTTTTCTTTGTCTCTACGAGGCCTGCATCATCATGGATTAGACCACTGTCATAGGCTATACCACCACATATCCTCCTCATAGGGAGCACCTTCTGAAACAATGACCTCCCAAACTGTTGCACCAAAGTGTTGCTTGCTTAATTGGCCCACTTGCATAAACAACATGCTGCTATGTTGGGTGTGCGAGTTCATTTATTTATTTATTAGTTAATTTATTTGTATTGCAGTTAGCAGAGTACCTTCAACTGCCCTTTTCTAGATTCTAATGTCAGCAGAGATGTGAGAGAGAAATGCACTGAATAGTATAAGTAAAGAGTTCCGTTGAACGAAAATGTGTTTTTTCATTTGAACCTTTCCTGTGTGGCTTGTGAATAGGACTGCATCTCAGACCTTGGGCAAGTGTATGAGTGGAGACCATTAATTAGTTCCTGTGTCTGATTTTGGGTGAGCACTTGTATGTCTCAGTCTATTTCAGGTATTACTGGAATGGGGTGGTACCATCTAATGCGCAGGCAATTGTCATGTTTTCATCAATTATTTACAGTAGTCTAGAATACCACTTTGCAGCGTTATTTGGGTAAATGTTTAGTAAATTACTCTTACTTGACACCAGTTTACTATCTTTGTTTTATTCTAAAGCTTACCTTTGTAAATGGTTTTTGTATAAACTGTTTAAGGAATTGAGGCGTTCAATTTTTCTGAATGTTATGATTTGCACTACTCACTCATCTTTGCCCCCTAGTGCTTGCTTTTTATATGTGATGAATTGAACAAATGCATTGTCAGACTTCATGTGTTGGAGCACACTGCCCTTCTTTCTTCCAAATGGACCTGCTGTAGTGTGGTCTTACAGAAACACTTGAAATGTCTCAAAAAAAAAAAAAGAAATTCCTTTTAGAGACTTTTTGAAGACCATTTGTGGAGTCTTTTAACAAGTTACTATCTAGATAGTGTAGAATAGAAATAGAGAATAGTCTTTCCCTAACATTAAAAAAAGAAAGAATGAAAATCACAAATGGGGTTCCAGAACTGTTTGGATCCCTAATAATAATAATAATAACGAGGAAAAACGAGTGGAACCTGCGAGTGGTATGACATTGAAAGTGAACTCAGTACAAACCAAGATGGGAAAAACAACAAATCTTTTTTACAGAGCGACTACAGTGTGAAACTGCGGCCCATGTTAGACCAGGATGCTCTTCAAGCTGGCAGCATTATGAAATGGTATATCATGATAAATATTGATATTGATCAATATGGGGGAAAATATTGTGGTCATATTTTTGCCATATGGCCCAGCTCTATGGTAGTCTCCTTATGCACATGGTGGCTTCTGTATTAGCTGGTATCAGTAACATTACCTGGTATCATTAAGTATTACATTTGGAATTTCTACAGTGAATAAAAGAAACTGGGGGATGTAACTGATGTTTACAACATAACATTATTTACTCAAAGTGTCATCCATATGCCAAACTATTAATTTTATCATATATAATAATAATATAGATCATTGAATAATATGTTTGTGTGTACTGTTTTGGATGTGTGTGTGTGTGTGTGTGTGTGTGTGTGTGTGTGTGTGTGTGTGTGTGTGTGTGTGTGTGTGTGTGTGTGTGTGTGTGTGTGTGTGTGTGTGTGTGTGTGTGTGCGCGCGTACGTGCAGAAAAATACCTAATTTGATTCTATGACAAACCATGGTCCAAAACAACAGGTTCCTAAGCGCTAGGAGTGGCGCTAATGTTAGCATGTTGCTCCCTGCATGCATTTAGTACTGGTTCTAGTTGACTCTTTTGTGTCATTACCTGACTCACAGGTTCTCTTTGTGCCCTTTTGGAGTCAGGCCAACACCGTTATTTAGTGTTTACATTACTTAACAGGGAACAGATGAGTGGGAACAGATGAATGTCACACAGTGCCCTCTGGGTAATGCAGTTGAATCACCCAGAACCTGATATGGAGAGGGCAAAGAAGAGCTTTTGAGAACTGCTGGTCACAGTATGCCAAAGAGTAAAATGTAGAAGTGCTTGTATCTGTGTATGGCAAGTACCAGCCCACATTGAGCACTGGCTAACAATGTTTTATTTATATAAACCAAGCTCAAACTTACAATTCACAAAATGATAATAGCAACAAATCCAAGCAATCAAAATAAATGGTAATCTTGTTGAAATTATATGTACATTGCTAACAAGGAGTTAGTCAGTGGATTGCCAGCTTCCTGACAGGCAGGAAACAGCAGATGAGGCTGGGGGACTTCACTTCCAGTATACAATCCCAGGGGTGAGTCTTCTCCCCACTACTCTTGTGTGTCTACACCAATGACCACCGAGGACCCAGCTGTTAAATTCCTGAAGTTTACAGATGACATTATGGTTATCGGACTCATCCATGATTTGATGAGTCTGCATATTGGCTGGTGCTGTGGTGTAGTCAGAACAAGTTGGAGATGAACACGCTCAAGACTGTGGATATGATGATGGACTTTAGGAGATATCCCTCAGCACTGCTGTCCCTCACAATATCCAATAGCACTGTGTGAAACATGGAGTCCTTCAAGTTTGTGGGAACTACCAGATGTACTTCCTTGGACAACTAAGGAAGTGTGGTATACCACAGGAGCTTCTGAGTTAGTTATACACCACAGTCATTGAATCTGTCCTGTGCACATCCATTATGGTCTGGTTCAGAGCAGTAACTAAACAGACTATGAACAGACTGAAGTGAACAGTAAGGAGAGCAGAAAAGGTCATTGGTGCTCCCCTGCCGTCTGTGCAGGACTAGTACTCCCCAAGCACCAGGAAACGGACAGGGAAAGTCATTACAGATCCCTCACACGCTGGACATAACCTTTTTCAACACCTTCCCTCCAGCAAGTGCCACAAGAACCCTATATACAAACTGTATAAACTACCAGGCACAGGAGCAGTTTCTTTCTTCATACCATCATCCATTCGAATAGTACCATCTGCTATATCTGCTATGTCATAGCTACTCTTGTTTTCTATGATGGCCACAACACACTGCTTCACATCCATAATAATGTATTGTGTAATGCTCTTAATCACAACTTCACTCCCATACTCCCATATATTGTCTGAGAGTTACCAACAGCCAGAACCAAATTCCTTGTGTGTGTCACCATACTTGGCCAAATAAATCTGATTCTGGTCAGATACCTAGCTAAGAAGAACAAGGTAGCACACTGCCCTACGATTTTGTGAGATCTGTATTAGCCAGTTTTGCAGTTCTCACGTGCTTAGCCAACCCAACTGTGAACTACTAACATAACATCCAGGAAACCAAATGTTGAATCTGAAAAACATGCACCTACATGATACCCCCTGCAGCACTGGGTTAGTGTAGTGTCTGGACTACAACTTCCAGCAAACTGCAATGCTGCTGCAGATGAACCTTTTTAAAAATCCGCTAATTTACATGCAGATTGCCCACCTTAAAGTTTCAAGGGCCATAAAAGTCCCAAAGAAAGAACATCAAAGCCCTGCCATACATTTGGGCTTCAGTGCTATATCATGCCACTAGGAGGCAGTGTGCTACAACATCAGTACCACCACCATCTCTTTGGCAGCAAAATAAATAAAAAACCCTCTCGTTTACTACAATCACATCAAAATGTTTGGTGAGATCAATGTTAATGTAGATCAGAATGTTTGGTGAGATCTCAGAGTTGATGCTTGCAGAACCTGTGGCTTGTTTTCTTCTGTTTTTTTCAAGCCCAGGCCTTTTGCTAGTGTCTCATTAAGTTATTTACAAGCAGTTATTTGGTCTCAGATTTTAGAACTGCCCATGGGGAAGTTGGTGTTTATCTCCAATATAGCAAATAATGATATGTGATTGTGACTTACAGTGAACATATATTGATGTTTATATGTCAGAAGCCAGTAACAGCCCATGGCAGTATTATTAACTGGTGCTTTCTGATTTTGGTCATGTAGTACTGTGGATATTAGTAATGTGTACATGCTGTCTTCAGAATTAAATCTGAGCACTTGAGGGCCCTTCTTAGGAGGTTGACATGGCAACAGCAGGGCAAGCAGGCTAATGACAAGGATCAAGCAGCGGTCCTTAATCGTAATTCTCACTTATTCGACTTCTGAACTGGCTAATTACACTATTACAAAAGCTTGCATTTATGTTAGCTGAAGATGACTGACCTAGCAGCTTATGAACATAAGGGAAGGTTGTGTTGTAATGTACACAGATGTGTATACTATTTGAAAATGCTATAAAATTTTAATCTGATTTGGACATTTGAAACCTAACCCTCTTCTTCAGAGTGCCCTCAGGACACTTCTCTGTGGTCAGAGAGAGTTCTCGTGTCTGCACTGCATTTAAGAGTTCATGAGCTGCTTTATAGCTACAGTTGCTGATAACGTTATATGGATACTAATGTGAAAAGGACACAGTAATGCTGAAGTTTAGACTAAGGCCATTTGGAGATTAGTCTTGAGCGAGATTACGTCTTCCTCATGATTGCCTCATAACCAAATAAGGGGAGCCTGCCCAAAAGCTAGTGTAAAAGCTAGCTCCCTGAAATCCCTCCTCTGGCTTGTTCTCTCTGTGTGTCTGCAATTGGCATGTCTTCACTCCTAGAGCAGGAATGCAGAAACACTACACAATTGTTCCCCATGCTGGGCTTAGTTGGGGTCGTCGCCTACATGTTGATGCTCAACCACAGTAAGTAGACATTTAACACTTTTGACACTCAAGAGGGCTGTGTTTTTCTTACCATGGTGATGCATTAGTGGTTTTATTTCTTTCCTCTGCTTATTGATGATCAGGCAGTTTTGCAGAGGTAATTTTATAAAATTCTCTAACTTCCCTACAGCTTAGTGTTTGCATCTCCTTTTGGGGTGGACATTTGTAACATATTTTTTTGCTTGACTTTACAGGCTTAACAGACCGAAGGGTCTTGTACATTTGTAGCAGTAACAGACTAAAACATACTAAAAGTTTTCATACTAAAAGGCCATATCTTGCAAAAAGAAGACTCCTAATCATGTTAAAGACTGGCATTTCTGTTTTGCTCTACTTTATTAACTGTGTTGTTTCCTGTTGTAAAAAAAAAACAAAACTGCACAGCACAATTTTGCAGCCTACTATAGTACCGATAAACGTCTCACCGTTCTTCAGCTTCTCAATGGGCTTAAGCACAGCCCAAAGGGGTGATTGTTTGTTTAAAGCTTCAGTAACTCTAATAAATCTCCTTTCAGAAAACACTAAACTCACAGTGTGACTGGATGGAATACTGACAAAATGTCAGTAGTGAGAGGTTGTGGGGTGTGGAGTGTACAGCAAGGTTTTTTTGTGCTGGATTATAAATGACAGAAAAAAAATTAAATAAGGGATGAGAAATAGTAAATGTATGCCTTAATGTTTAATCATTGAATTGCCCCTTAATTAAAGTCATGCTGAAAAAAAGGTGAAGGTAAGGTTATAGGGTGACATCATGAGAAAGGGGATGAGATAATGTTGTCCTGCAAAGACCCCCTCTCCTTCTCTCTCTCTCTCTCTCTCTCCCAACCCCCTGTATCTCTCCCCCCCCCCCCCCCCCGATTCTCTCTTTCCTCCCCCACCCCACACACTTGCTCCCACTCTCTCCTCTAATGGGTTCCAGGTTCATCTCATCACTCTTAGCTTTGTACACACAACCTGGGACTCAGAGCCACTGTGACCATCACTCCCACCCTTTTTTAATTCAACTCTGTAGCTTTCTCCAGTACACTTTCTCCACTACTGTAGTCTTCTATTTGTTTTGTTGTCCCGTGGTCTTATTGACTTATTGGAACAGGAACAGAACAAATACAATGTGTGTGTCCACTGCATCTTCCCCTGGTATTACTTCCATATCCAGACTCTCAGACACAGTATGTAATGCAAACACTTACAAACATGCACTTTTGGACTATTGAGTTGGACCCATGTGAAATTCATCATAAGATTGAGCTGCCGTTAGGCCTTGCCTATGCCCACTGTGTGTCTTGCCAAAGCAGTGCTGTTTGTGTCACTGGGACAGAGCCCTCTAGACAACTGTCCCCAGGCTCTGCAGTGGCTGTGCTCAGACTAATTCTCACATGTGACTCTTACACGATTAATAGGCCAGGGGCCTATTTCTGAAGGGACAAGTACTCATCACAATGGGTGCTAGTCGGATTTGCTGAAAATAGTGTTGTTTGTGCTGACAATAAGGAAAATTGAGGTTTGTTGGTAGTTTTTTTCAGTGGTAGATTTTTTAGGTTTCTGTTGGGAACCCTGAGGCAGAAAGAAAGATAACTTATCCCATCAGCAATCATTGTTAAGTGTGGTGTTCACTGAGTAGATTTAGAGTCCCCTAGTGAATCAGTTGAATTGTGGGAACAAACCCCTGTATTGTCAGTTACATTTGCTGGTTGGCCTTTGCTCACACTGACAATAGTATAGCATTTTTTTAGGTTTTGGGCCACAATAATGCTAAGAAGCACTGTGGTGGGGGTGGTATCGCTATGAGTTTCAGTGTAGGCAGTGGAGTTTATTGTGAGATAAGGTCAGATGGAGACCGTTCCCAGGATTTCTCTCCCAACAAATGACTTTCCCATTGGTCCAATGGCAATTATGTCAGGTGCATTAAACAAGAAAGTAAAGACTAGTGAGCTAGATGTTTCAATAAACTTTTTGAAAAGGCCTTTGTGCATTTCATGAGACTCATCATGAATTTTCCAGTTTTACTGGTGCGAAGAATATGAATTGTTTGTAAGTGTATGGAATTGCCATAAAATGAATAAAGCTGTGAATGAATTTGAGCCATCTGTTTGAGTTGAATAGTAAGACACTATAGGCCATCTCTTTGAGTTTGGCATCTTCCAGCTCTCTGTTAGTGGTCAGTTTCTGACCACAAGACTCCCGATGCCTGAATGTTTTTTAATAAATCACCCAAACCATCAGTACAATAATAATAATTATTTAAGTAGGTCTATTGTACTATACTTGGGAAATGTTATTTGACTTTTATGTTTCTTCCACTAGATTTAAACCAAATAGTTTTTTTTCTTAATCACATTTTCCAATAAACCTTCAGTACAGTTACCTAGCTAATCTATCAGTGATGTGACATTTTGTTGATAGTGGGATGTCTGTCTGAGCATACCCAAGAAATCTGGACAAATTGCAGACTGAAAGCCAGTAGAAATACATGAAAACGCAGATTCCTTCACTGCTCATTTTATTTCCTACTTGCTCACTCATCAAAAATTATGTTGAAAATGCGTTTTTAATGCATTTCTCCATGTCCTTATTTAAGCTGTGACTGAGTCTTAGGAAGTGCAATATCTTGTTTGTTTGCCTCCTAGTTGGTAAATAAATCTCATATTTCAAAAGTTTCCTTTTAACATGAGTTGAACAGACTGCTTGCTAATTGGGTAAATTAAATTAGCACAGAATATTTAGTCAATTTGGTAAAAGCCAAATCCCAACTAGTCAGGGTTGAGTGGTTGGATTGACTATGTAAAGTCTTCATATTGGTACAAGAGTTTGGATGTCTTTTCTGCTTTGATGAAAGATCTGTACGTTGAAGTTTGGACTTTCTTAGGTTTTTGAGGTTCCTGGAAGTATTCTTGGTCAAACTTCACAGCATACCATAAAAAGCAGCGCTTTACAGAATTACAAGGCACATAAAACATTTCTTTGAGGAAGAAGTATTTACAGAGGCCTGAGCAAGATCTAATTAATTCAGTGTATATATACGGTCCGAAGATGTGTGACATTCCCCCCTTATAACATGGTGATTTCGTACTTCAGGGTTGAATGCATATGAAAGGACTCTGTGTGAAGCTAAATGGCATTAAGTTATTAATTCATTACCCAAGGTCCTTACCCGTAGCCAGAATGAAAAAGTTGAATGAGGTCTGTACTGTAGACTCCGCCTGCCTAATTTGCGAAGGCCTAGTTGATGACACAACTTTTTAAAAGCCTTTGTATTTTTCACTTGTTTCATTGTTTTTATCATAATGCCCATAATGCCTTTTGAACAATTAATTAATTAAGCCTACCTGCATTTTGTTTACACTTCATTCATTTGCTGTTATTACATCCCTCTGTAAACCGTTATTACTTTTCCATAAACACTTTTGATTCAATTTAACTAGTTGATTTATTTTAAGTTTTACTTTAGTTTTTGTGTCAGTTAATGTATTAATCCTACCTGATGCCTATTGCAGTTTACTTTCCAAGTGAATTATTTTTAGATTTGTTCTGGTTTAGCAGCTAGGTATAACAGACCACACTGCACAAGCTCAAGCTACTAGTTGCTCTCAGCTCAGTTGAACCAAATTTGTAACTGCTTATTGGGTAGTTTTGGATGTAGGCTACACTCCGCAATAACTGTGCTAATGTTGCTAATTCTACAATAAATGTAATAATTGAAGGACTGGTTGGGGGGGGGGCTATGAGGGTTCCATGATTATTCAGGGGATTTTAGTGAAACTTTTGTGTTTCTGGCAACTCTGAGGGCAGCTTCAACAATAGCTATGGAGCATATTACAGTGCTTAATATCACAGCCCTGTTTTTATAGTCCACAGGAAGAGGTTCCTAGGACTGTACCTCATCAAATAATGTCAAAACAATGTTTGAATTATCAGATTTGTTATCGGCAGTGACATTTAGGCCCTGATTTACCCCCCCCCCCCCCCCCCCCCAAAAAAAAGAATAAAAATGTGTCTGTGTTTGTAGCTTGAGCCTCGAGCAGCGGATTAACAATGGAGTCAATGCAGTTAACAGTGAAATGCAGTCATTATGAATACATCACGAGTCCTTACATGAACGAGTTTAGATTTTGAATTAGGAACATTGGGTGACATTAGAGCCATTTACTGATTATTGTCTTTTAAGACTACTTTTGAATGAGGATTCCTTAATGAGCTGATTTCTGGTCCTGATTTGGCTTTTGCCAACTGTAACCCTATACCACTTGTGCTTGGGCTGTTTCCCCTCCAAACCCCAACCCGGTCTCCTCAGAGGAGCCTGTTTCTGACAGCTGCTTTCTGTTTGTGTTGTGTGACCCTGAGATGCTCCAAGTGCTAGAGGGTCTGTGAGGTCATCCTTGTGTCAGCCACCAGGGCAGTGATGAGCCTGTGAGCTAAAAGACTAGTGGTGTTAGTGGCAGCTGTGTGAGAGAGGAGCGCTTATAATCCCCAGCTCGTGTGCTTTAACAGGCAAGAGGCTTTTAACAGTGGGTTATCTTGCTGACTCATAGCTGAGGCACGGTGTGGTTTACTTTAAATGAAATGATTAGATGAAAGCCATGCGGGCATTATCTGCTTTTAGACGTGTGGCTCTGATCTCTCCCTTCATTTCCCTGCCTGGTTTTTAAATAGAGGCAGCATGGAACCCAAGAAGACACTCCAATTAATGTGCAAATTTCAGGGAATTGTTATGCAAACTCAACATTCGATCTACCCCATTGGTGTGTTGCATAATGCTTGTATTTTATGCGTTTATGTCCAAGATATAAGTCCTTTTATAAAAGTACTCCTCCCTGATATTGATCATATACTCTCTGAGGTCATGGTAAATGAACACAGTAGTCAATATTGTCTTGTGAGTTTGTAGTTTTGTGCATGCGTGTGTGTGTGTGCCAAATCCCTGTCCCAAAGCACAGAGGCAGGGTCAAAGGCCAGTGTTTCATAAAAGTAATCTGTAAATAAATGATAAAATACAAAGGCAGGTACTGTTTCTCTCATTAAAGTTTCTTGGGTTAACCGCTAAGTTACTGTTTCATTAAAAATTTAGTGAGCTGGAATGTGGAGTCAAACCAGCAAAAAAAAAAAAAAGTCATTATCCAATTACTGATTGCACTATAAATCTGATATAGCTCCCTAAAGCTTAAAACAAGTATCTAATGTCTGTCATTTGTAATTAGTTAGATACCACAACCTCTGTAATATGTTAGATATCTTCTACCCAGTGTTCCAGTCTCCTTGTTCACCATGCAGTTCTAGATGCTTTTCACACACCTGTTAGCTGTGGTCAGTGTTTAGTTGCGACATTGAGCTGGTCAAAGCTGAGAGCATTTATTTCAGTGAAAGGCCCTTGCTTCACCTTGCACACACATGGCTGCTATCAGATAGAGAGCTCCAGTATGCTACTTGCATTCAGATCAAAGATTTGGATAGTCTGCCCATAATTTTTTTGTTAAAGTGTCCATAAGATAAATGTAAAGTATACTTTATATATAAAAAATTCTAAAAAGTCATTGGTTGAGAAGATAACAAAAATGTTTTTGGAAAGAACTTGGGATTTATGTACAGTCAGTTTGTGTTAGTTGTCCTGCTTATTTGATTCTATGTGTTCCTGACTAACATGGCTTGCTCTACTCTATCAGATTGAACAATGTTTGCTTGGCTCCTTTTCAGTCTTGATCTGAGTGGCTTCCTCTAATCAGTCTCTTGCAGCCAGACTTCAAACACTTAAATGTACTGTACCTGTCCTGTATTCCGGCCTTGCATGATCCTCTGCAGCTCTGTGCCACAGTGTTTGTACATTGTGTTTAATGATGTTAGTGTCTGTTTATTAATCTGGCTCTGCTCTGCATCCACAGCATTTTTCTTTCAGTTTTAAATGGGCTGGAACTCATCTGTCAGCGAGGGCTGGCGTTCAGTCAGGGGCTGGCGTTCAGTCAGGGGCTGGCGTTCAGTCAGGGGCTGGTGTTCAGTCAGGGTCTGGTGTTCAGTCAGGGGCTGGCGATCACCCAAGGCTAGTGTTTAGAAGTGATCGGTTTCAGAAATGGAGCTTTGTGCCAGAGCGGATGCAGGATAGCAATTTTATAAGCAGGCGGTCAGTGGGGTCAGGCTGGAGGCAGCTGTTGAACGTGCAGGAGGAGTGATTCTAATCTCTGAGGGCCAATTTAAGATCTGACAACAGCAAGCAGAGTTTTTATCTGGAGCAGAGCAGGAAACCCATCCCATTAAAACGAGTCCTAATGAAAAGACATGGGCAGCACAGGGCTGCACTTTCTGCACACACAGTTTGGGTTTATCAGATTTGAAGGGAACATTTAGGTTTGAAACACATATCAGTCTCACAGAGGACCATGTGTCAAGAGTACGGCTTGGCACAAAAGTAAATTCCAAGGAAAATCGATTCTTTCCACAGTGTGCCCACACAAGACTTGGACCTTATACTTTATACTTATAAACATTTTTAAATTAATTTCATTTGAACAAATGCAGCATAAATATTTTCATTCATCCTTTTTTAAATGAGTGCAGTATAAATATCATTTTTCCTTCTTTTTTCCTTTTTATTTTCATTTTCTTTTTCTTTTTTAGTTGGTTAAGTAACATTGGTTAGTTAACTAAACAATTGTGTCTCTCCAATCACCATTTCCTGGAATAAAAATAAAATAAAAAACATTAACTAATTGAATTGCTAAGCACTGTTGAGAATCTTTCATCCTGGTTGCTGTGGCAATAAGCAGCTTAATTTCAGGTGATCCATGGACAGAAGCCACTGCACGCAGCCTGTCTAATTGGAGACATGGCTGCCTGTTCAGCTGAGCATTTTTCAGGAGATGCTGTCCATCTCTTTATCCCCTTTATCTCAGAAGTGCTTTATTTACACCAGTGATGTGCAGTTTCACAGTGATTTAAGGGTGTGTGGAGGGGGGTTGCTTTTTGCTTTAACCAAGGGCCACACAGCAATAACGTGCTCAAAGCACTCTACCTGATGTACTAAGAATGCTGCAGTCCCAGGAAATGAATGACTAACAAGAGTATCACAAGTAAATTGGGAGTTTTAAGGTCACAGGGAACATGGGGCAAGATATTATTTATGCATATGAAACCAAACTTGAAAGGTATATTAAACCTACAGGAAATTTTGAATCAAATAAAACCGAGTATATATAACAAATATAATTTTAAAAATGCTGAATCTGATCAGAAGACTGATTGGGTATAGTCCTAATACATCTATAGGTTTTGTATCTATATGTATGCTAAAACTTGTTGGACATGTTTGAGTGTACCCCTGATATTGTATGCTGCCATGTATATCATTGCAGTCCTTCAACTGAAAAACCCTCTCACAGGGTCACAGTGTACATCTTTCAGACTGCTTTCTGAAAGCCCAGAAGTCATTGTCTTGGTCCAGGTACTGGATCCACTTAACCAGTCCAAAGTGCCTTAATGCAGAGCATTGTGGAGAGAGCACTGTTTCTGAAGGTGGGTCAGCAGCTTATATGGAAGGGCTTAGGTGGCAAGCAGTAACAACTTTTCCTGGAAGCGGATGGCAGAAATGGTGTCCTGCATCAGTAACGGTGAAATAAGGGCTGCTCCCTGCAGAGCGCGGAGCTGCAATGAAAGACGCAGAGAGCTGATGTGGGACTCTGCCTTCTCTCTGGTTGTTGTGAGGATCACAAGAGCTGTGTCATGACTTTGACTAGTGAGAATGAATCTGTTCTGTTGATTTCACCTTTGAAGGAGAGCAGCAATATATATACACTCTAAGAATGGAAATCCATTTGATTAGCTGAGGTTTATTTGCTTCATATGTATCTGTTCTGACAGACTTTTTTTTTTAACAGAATTGCAAATCGAAATGTGGATATATTACATTGACACTGAACCTTTAGCCCTGTGCATTCTTGCAGGATCTACGAGGCTTTCAACTCCAGGCAAACAATACTTTTTATTCTCAGAACTACAATACACCCTCCTGCCAGTTCTGCTTAACTCCCGTCTCCCTCTCTGTCCCCATGAACAGGTCCAACAGGCTTTCCCTGCCCTGAGCGCTGAGGTCCATCTCCTGCACCCCTCCAGGAAGCTGCTGGCCCGCTCTGTGGCATGGCCTGCCACCTGCCCGCTGCAGACTAAGTACCGGGCGTGCTGTTCCAGGACCAGTGTTGCAGCCTACCTGAGCGGAGTCCTGCTGGAGGTCCCGCCCACCCTCAGGGCCCGCGTCAGCCAGCCCCCCGCCGGCTCCCCCTGCAGACTTGTGCTGAAAGGTAAGACTGGTTTATGTACTGGGCTGGTTTGGATTCTATGAGTTGTATAAGGATCCTGACCTGAAGTGTGATGCAGTGTGGCACTAATCAGAGAACTTTCATTTTCATTTTGACTCCCTGTGCAGAGACTGGTGTTGCTTTCCATGATCTTGTACGTAAAAATCTGGATTATTGGCAATGGCCAAGGATGGAACCAAATTATCTGTATTTCCTTCCTTGTCTGTATTTCCCATTTTGAGCCCCCCGCCCCATCAGCCAGCCAGGAAATTTAAACACAGCCCAAACTTCAAACGTCTTGGCACTCAGCTTTGATTTCCCACAAAAAAAACAAAACAAAAAGGGTGAAAGTATTTGTCCTCTCTTAACTGGATTCTGTGTACATTCGTTTATTGGCGGTCCCCCCCCCCCCCCCCTTATGCAGCCTTCATCCCCCTGTTGTAAACTGATCCTGCGTATCTGACCTAACAGGCTGTCCTCTGGCGTGCTGCCAGGTGACATGGCGTCTCTATTCGAAGCTGGACTGGGTGAGTCAGTGACCCTGGTATCCCTAGCCTCCCAATGTTAATTACAGGGTTTTTTTTGTTTTGTTTTGTTTTTTTTTGCTCATGAGCTGCGGGAAACGCTTTCCTTCCTGTGCCAAAGCATGGGCTCGCCTGCCCCTTTAATGGTCATTGGCTGCATTCTTTCAGCTTTTTTGCAGAAGAGTGAGCTGTAATGATGGGCTCTGAATTACGTGGCACTAAAACACGTCTCATTTGGCCTCAGCTCGATTAGCTTTGCCCAGCCGGGAATACGGGTGGTCATGGTCAGTTTACATATTTCCCCTTGTGCGATTTGTCATATTTGCTGTGTAAGATTCTGAACTAAGACTGACAGGACAGTGATGGATTCTTCATTTTTGAGCTCACACACATATGACCTTACACACATGGCTATTTCCTAAAGCAGATTAGGCATGGTCCTGTTTTATGTGAACTGTCCCTATAACTGACCATAAACATACTGTAGCCTTCACCATCACCTTAGAAAGGTGTTTAAATCCTGCAAGGTGTTGAAATCCTGCACTTAAACTTTGCAGGTTTCAGCTTTTGGTGAGTACATTGAGAGGCCTCCGTTAATACCGCCTCTTATCTCCTTTCTTGACTGTCTTCATTCTTTGAGTGTGTAGATGTACTGCCCATTTGAGTAATGTAAAAACTTTAAAAAAAAATTTCGGGAGCAGTTCAAGGAGCAAACAAGTTCACTTGTAAGAGTTGCTATGAGCACAACTCATATCTGTCTGGATTTGAACTGTAGTCTGGTTCCTGGAGGATTGCGTCCTAATCCATGCCTCATGCTCATTCAGAAAGTAAAATAATGAGGTCATGTGCTACTGGTGATTAGAACATGAACGTAACACTATGCGTTTCTCAGCATTGTGAAACCAGTGTGCACTGGGACTCAAGCTTGTGTAATTGTGTAAAAGAGAACCTTTAGGCCCAGGATTAGGAAGTGTGGCTCTAAGACGCATCTGCGGTGTGTGTATACTTCAAGTCTATGCATAACCTTTTGTGCTTTGTTTTTGCTGGTCCGTTGGTGTTGGGAACCAAATGGCATGGCCCATAGCACCAAAGCATTCTTCTGTTTCAGTCAGACTCATCACAAAAGTATTCTTTTAACTCTTTCTCACAAGAGGCTTTTTCACAAACTTCTTATGGTTTTGCTTAAAATACTCATATCAACAGATGTATAATCTGGACAGTGAGTGTTCTGTCAGGTTGATTATGAACAGGACAGTTTCATCCTCTCTGTAATTCATACATCTGAAATTCTGAGCTTGTCAGATTTCCCTGTCATTTTGTTTTGACTTCTGACACATGCATAAGAGACATGCCAACAACCAGCTGTAGCGGTGACCAGAGGGGGACGGAAATAGCGAAGGTCAGTTTGTGCCAGGCTGGCCTGTTAGTATGTTCTGAATGTGAGGCTGCTTTGCTGTGCAGCACGCTGAATGAATTCACTGTCAGACGTGACGGATCAGGTGCTGTTCATGCAGCGGCACACCCAGACATCACAGACAGTGCGGCCTGTATTTCTGATAAGGTAGATTGTTGTGGCTTGGAAACAGGCATGTCGTGGCAAACAGTAAAAATCATGTTTTGCTATGTAATTGACTTTACTAAGTGTTTAGTTTTGTTGTTTAGTGTAGTGTTTAGGGTTTTTTTGGTTTGTTTGTTTGCATTTGGCTAAGGCATAAAGTATTGAAAGAGCCATAAAGCTTTTTACTGATAATTGTATCAACTGGCATGGTTCGAAACATGAATTTCCTATAAGATCAGGACACGTGGGAAATCTGCTTTTTTTTTTTTTACACTTTTCTCAGTACTTGATTAGGGTTAGCCTGAACACTTGGACCCAGTACATGATATCTAGGCTCACACTCATCCTCAGGTACTTATAAACACAATTATTGTTGTTTGACTGCCAAAGTCCTTCAGGTATGCATGGAGTACGTTAGCTGTAACATAGCAATTTACATGCTATGTGGTGCCTGTTTGGATGCTTGGCTTCCTGTTCTTGCTCTCTGCGCTCTCTCTCATCTAGGGGTAAGCTGACCTGCTGGAGAAACGCGGCCAAGAAAGGGTGTGAATGGGGTGTGTGTGTGTGTGTGTGTGTGTGTGTGTGTGTGTGTGTGTGTGTGTGTGGAGAAGGAGAGACAGAGACTGACAGGAAGGGGGGTGGAGTGGTCAATCTGTGTGTCTGTGAGTGTGTGAGAGAGAGGGAGGGGGGAGAGACAGACAGAGGCAAAGTGAGCTATCTGAGCTATCTATCGAGTCAACTCGCAGGCACTGAAAATCAGGGCAGCTGTGCTCAGGCTGCACTTTAAATGTGGTTAAGCGAATCGCGCTGGTGCAGCGGCAAACAGGGAGCCAGTGTCCGGACAGCCACCAGCATGAAGCACTCACACCCAGCTGATTACAAGCTGATCAGTAAGTCCACCACTTTGTTTTTCCATAGCGGAGAGACAGGAGGCTTGTTAGACTGGTGTAGGCTAGAAGTGGGTTCAACCTCCTCGCTGTGTGAAGATGTCCTAGTGTTGCCTATGTGGTGACTGAGATTTGACTCCCAACTGGGTCTTCTGGCTCATAGTGGGTTAAAAAGTCTGGCCTAAGAATTTTTTTTTTTTTATGTCAAGAACCCAGGATTTATGAATTAGAATGTCTTTGGTGATTTTATGTTTGATGTACGTCAAGATTGACTATCCTGTGATTGGACAATGATGCTGCTGATTTGAAATGCATTTGCAGTTCACTGCTGTGTAACATGCATAAATGAACTAGTGAGTAACCTGAGAAGAGTAGGAAGCAATCTCTGTTAGGCCAAGAGTTCCTCTTACACCGTGCTGAAGGCAGGGCTTAAAATGCTTTTCATGCATGTGATGGAGATTTTGTTTGAAGGTGCTGCTGACATTTCTTTGGGCAGACAGAGCCATAGAGAAGACCCTGGTTTCCATTGGCAACCATTTTATATACAGCCACTTGTTATGTTTTGTATTCGTGAGTGGTAAATGCAGCCAAGGTTGGTCCTGATTTGATTGCAGTCTTTGACACTTTACTTATGTCACCTGTTAAGATAATGCTCAATAAAGGATGCACTCTTGTTTTGGCCAAAATAAGATTTTCTGGCCGTTCAAATGTAAAAATCCAATATATCCATATTCCAGTTGACATCATAACAACATAACATTCATCTTAACAGTCTAGTCTGTACGTGGTTCATCTGGACGTCATAACTGTCCAGTCTGTATGTGATTCATCTGGACGTCTTGACTGCAAGTCAAACATTGAGAAGAGGGTTTGGAACCAAACCTGTGGTCATTAATGTTTTGGAGAAAAAACTACTAATTTTATATTGCAATAATGTTTGTTTGTTTGTTTGTTTGTTTTATTGTATTAGATTTTTATTTGTGTTTCATATTAGTTTTACAATCCAGTTACTACTCTCAGCTCAGATAGATAGCTTTACACATACATTTACAGCGTTTAGCTGGTCTTGTCCAGAGTGATGCACAATTGTGCTGTGATGTCCCCTTGGACCAAATCCAATTTCATGGATGTCTTAGGACTTTTGCACAGTACTGTATGTACTGGAAAGGCAGAAAGTGCACTTGTTATTAGCTAATTTAGGTTTTATTAAGATTTTAACAAATAATAAATAATGTCAAATAATTAAACCATTTGGGGATTTCCAGAGCAGTCTTAGAATATAAATACATTTTTAATCTTGCCATATTGTTGTTAATTTTTAGAATTTAGAACTGACTACTTTCCTAAAAAATCTTTGAAACAAAAAAATTTAAACAAATTGGTGTGAAGTTTTTGATTTATGCCCATCTCAACTTCAGGTTGATCCTGTAGTGCACCTGATTGAGGTGGAGGTCTTAACCACAGCTAGGTCATGGTTTTCCAGGGAGCACACATGCTGTCATACTAATACATATGTAGGACATGCTGGATAAACGCTTCTTCCAAATGCTTTAAATATACTGTGCACTCCTGTGTGTGTGTGTGTGTGTGTGTGTGTGTGTGTGTGTTCCCAAAAACAAGACTTCGGCTGAAATGACTGGGTGAAGTAGCTCTGTGACCTTCCCATTGGCTGTGCTCCAGCCGCCCCTCCCCCACTCTCAGGCAGCACATACATAAAGATCAGGCAGCCAGGATGCTCTAGCGCTTAATGAAGTACATTTGTTTCCAGCCCATTTGGTTCACATCAAGTGTTTCCATGCAAGGCTGTTGTGGGGTACACAGCAGCTAAATGTGATGCCTAATAAAACCCTGGAGTTGCTGGGGGGTTTCACCATTTAAATGCTGGCCTTCTAAGAATACTTGCATTTGCTTTGACCATGCCTTTTATCATGCTGCAGTTTCAGAGAGGCTCAGTTACTGTCCTGGTAAGGGCTTCTTTTGATCTCTTACACCTGATTCATTTCCTGATGGTCATGAATCCAGTCCCTCAGAGCTGCGAAAATGACAAATTGCTCCCCAGACTAGAGATGGACAATCCTCTGGCAACATGTGAACCCTTCTTCAATAAACACACTGTGACTCAGCGCTGAAAGGCCTGTGCACGTGTTTTCTATTCTCGCGTGGCCTGTGAGTCACTACACCCCACTGCGCCTGCCATTCTGCGCCAGAGCGCATGCTAGCGGGTGCACAAATCAAGTGAGCTTTGCGTGTCTTTTCCGGCAGTCACCACGGCGCCACAAAGAGGAGGAACATAGCCAGTTGATGCTGACCAGGCACTGCATGCCGACTGTTTTTTATTTAATTTTTCTTACTCTTTCTTTCTTCATCTTCCATGGCTGACTGAACCAGCAGAGCAGCTCTCGGATCACACGGGGATCCTGAGGAGATGAAGGAGCGAAGATGCTAGTGAGGGTTTAGTGATGGATAACCATGTAGAGGGACCAATGTGAAAGTTCTATCATAGGTACTGATTGGAGGATATTGCTGGTGCAAATAACAGATCTGGCTTAAGCTTGATGTGGTTTGTTTATTTGCAGAGATGTTTGCACCTGTTGCTCTCTCATAGACTGAGAGTAACTAAAACCTCATTCTTTTCTAAAACTAAGCTTACCCTTTGATCACCAAGGACAGGGAATGAACCTCTCTGCCCAATGATTAAAGACTCTTGAACTTATTAATAAGTTAACTCATTGAATTGGTTGAGTTTGTCTGCATGGGTTTATTTCTGTCTTTAGGGTTGTATGTTTTGGCTGTTTAACTTCTAATTATATTTCGTAGATGAAGCAAAACAAAACCTCTCAACACAATCTTTCCCCTTGACTCTACTACCCCACCCCCTCGCTCTCCTCCTCAGAGCGCCAGCTCTGCGGTTCCATGGCCAGCCAAGGTTCCCTCTCTCCTGCTGTGACAGGCATTAGTAAGGAGCTTGCTGACCTGCGCCACCTGGTCCAGTTCCCAGAGGAGATAGCCAGCATTTTGACCGAGCAGGAGCAGCAGTTGTACCGCCGTGTGCTCCCCATCGACTACCTCTGCTTCCTCACGCGTGACCTGGGCAGCCCCGAATGCCACAAGCGCCACCCACACCTCAAGGCCTCCCTGTCGGCCCCTACTATGTCCTTGCAAGATGCCCAACACAACGCCGTGGAGGACTTGGTGACGCGCTTTAATGAGGTTGGACTTGTCTCTTCTCCCCTCTTTTCAGACTATACTCTGAATAAGTTAAAGTAACACTTTGTACAAAAATGCTACTGTTGATAATAATTAATAAAATTGAGTTGGGGGAACTTCATAAAGGGCACAAGATCTCAATCTTTGTTAGCATAGCATGTTTACATGCTAATGGCTTGTTTCATTGTACTGATTTTAAGGAAATTGTATGTTTAAGGTCACATAGTCTGCAAAGGAAGTCATCTCAGAGCAGAAAACTATAGAGATGAGCTGGCGTAGCACTGCACAACAGAATGTGAAACAACAGAGCAAGGGTATTTAAACTGGGCCATGTTTAAAGCTATTTCCCAAATAACATGTATGCACAGAGGAGTAGAGAATGCATTGCCATCACCACACATTTTTCCTTCTGTCTGGTCATATGAACCAATAAAATATATCTGGAAGTACAGCAACCACCACTCAGGTAAAACGGTGTAGTCTTACGAGTCTAATGCACAGCACCTACATGAGCTGAACCTGGTGGCAATGTCTTTGTTTAGTCTGTACAGCTTGCAGCAGTGGCTGGATATAACTGTTTGTTAATTAGATATAAAGGTTTGTTAACTATCCAACTTTCAGGCATGTGTAGATTGGATGTCTGATTGGATGTTAAACAGACAGTAACTGAGGAAATAGTGAAGAAATAGTGGGATATTTAACTCTCTGGTCATGTTCCAATATTAGGCAGCTGTTTCTAATATTATTATACCATATGAATCCTAACATGCACTTCTAACAGTGTGAAAAATGGCAATGTATTGAAAGTGCCAGCCAAAACACCCTGTTTCTGTGTTAGAACTGTTTGGAAATGATTATGGTTATGTTTAAGTTGCATGCCTTTGTGTCAGATGGCTGTGATTATAAGATTACTGTTAAAAGATTGCAAGATTATAAGATTGTGACTGGGGGGGTTTCCTCAGCATCTTTTGCCATGCTTGGCAGTGCTCATGTGAAGTTACATGTCTTCAGAGTTAAAACTTTGAACCAAGAGCTTGCCTTTAGTGCTCAGGCACTAATCAGTTCTCAATCACAGTTTGTCTTTTTTCTACTGCATCATCAATAATCATTCATGCACACCTTGTGGGTGGAGATGTACATGATTGTAACTGAGATGTTCCTTTCCTTTCTCTTTAAACGATGCCTACATCATCATTTGTTTGCTACATAAGAAGGTGGTCAGTGACTAGTCCTGTGCTGAGCGCTGTGCATCAGGACTGCAAGAACTTATATAATCTGTATAGTGTCTTTGAGGCATTCTCTTGTGTAAGTCAGACTGGCTGTTCTGTAGAATAACATAAGAGCTGTGGGTTGATGAGAGGAATGCTGCTTAGGTGATATGAGTTCAGCCAATCCTGGTGCTCCACATTAAATGTTCCCCAACACACAGAACCCCAGCATAACTGTTTATGGAACCAACATCATCATATAACGTTTGTGATATTTCAGTGTCAAGCACTACAGCAGACATCAAGAGAAAATCTTATTTTTAAAAAATCTTATTTTCTCAAGAGTACTGTAGTTAATGCTTTTTATATGAATGACTACATCAGCATTGTTAAAATGCACATAATTGAGATCCAGGGTACTTTTATTTTTTAACATTTATTGTTGGCCGTGGCTAAAATAAACAGTTACAAAGTGCAAAGTGGACTAATAATTTGGCATACAACATAGTAGGTTAACTTTTAAAACAGCAGGACTGGAAACCAAGGCATTTTTCTCAGCAGTAGGATTCAGATGATCACTCAAATGTTGTTTCCTTTGGAAATTTCAAAGGGTTTCAGATGTCAGATGCTGCTGACACATGCAATGACACATGTAATGGAATCTTAGAAGAGGAGGGATCTGTTGTGGTGTGAAACAACTTATTACATTGAATTTTATTGTGATTTAGTAGAAATAATTTACATTACCTTCAAATTATAGCACTGGAGCTCAACTTCACTTGGTGTTTACATTAACCAAGGTGGCCAGCCCAGATTGCTTTGGTTAATGGGTATTCTCATTATCTTCTGAGATGAGATTTCTCAAGCATTTCCAACCTGCTTTTCCTTTAGTTTTGAGGGTATAATGTAATGGTATAATGTTGTTGTCTTTTTTGTTTTGTTTTTTTTTTTTAAAGTTTTTTAGGTGTGTTGTTTTTTCTAGGTGAGCTCCTGGGTGACGTGGCTTATCCTGACGGCAGGCTCTATGGAAGAGAAGAGAGAGGTTTTTTCGTGCCTGGTACATGTAGCTAAGTGCTGCTGGAACGTGGGCAACTACAACGCAGTGATGGAGTTCTTGGCAGGTCTCAGGTAGGGCTTTACATTGCATGGGTAAAACATTGGATTGTGGTATTTTCTTAGCAAATTAAAGTACATTCCTGGGTTCTTGGAAAGGCAGGGTTTTTCTTAGTTATATCTAATGGGGTTAACATGCAGAAGAAAAATGTTAGTGCTCAATTTTTCTGTAGATCTACCAAAGTGTTGAAAATGTGGCAGTTCATGGACCAGGCAGACATCGATACCATGAGAGGCCTGAAGGATGCAATGGCACAACATGAGTCTTCGTCTGAGTACAGAAAAGTGGTGAAGCGTGCTCTTAACATCCCTGGCTGTAAAGTGGTGCCCTTCTGCGGAGTGTTTCTTAAGGAGCTTGGTGAAGTTCTCGATGGGGCTGCCTGCTTAATTGGACTACGTCCTCCTTTAGATTCTCAAGGGGACTCAGTTGAGGTGAGGGCTAGACACCTGTATCTCGTTAATGGCCATTAAAGGAAATGTAATCTTTGTGGTTGAAATTGGGGTTTGAGTGGGCTATAAGTATTGTAACTGTGTGCCTAATTTTGTTGTAATTGCCTGTGGCTGGATTTTCTTGCCATCTTTATAAAAAAAAATGTAATGGCCTTTATGGCTTCACATCAGATTGATTTAACTGAGGAAACATGCGCTTGGCTGTTCTAGTGGCTGTCTAATTATCTTTCAGTGTGGTCAGGCCTTGACAATTGAATTAAAGTTAATTAAATTCACGTTGTGGTTTATAGCCTTTGAGAGGCTCACTGAGGAGTTTGTTCTCTCTATACCTCCCAGTTTGTGGCTGACTACAATGGCCAACAACGTTTCCTGCACAGAGCTGGTGGTGACGGGCTGCATAGCCCAGAGAAGGAGGCCACGGTCAGCAACATCCTGCAGACCATCCGTAGCTGCAACCGTAGCCTGGAACCCGAGGAGCCCGAGGACAGTCCTCACATACCCTGCACTGCCTGCAAGGAGAGTCCTCACGTATCCTGCATGGCTTGTAAGGACTCGTTCAAAGACAAGAGTGTACACCCGTGAGTCACTTCTCCCTCATTTCCTGTCAGTTATGTCGCCAAAGGCCATTCACCCACACTATTACAGGCCAGGTCTTGACAGCCAAGGTTTTCCCAGTAAACCTTTGCTATATTAGGAGGAGTTACATGCCTATATTCAAGCTGTCCTTTAATGTACTTTATTGTCTGATATCTGGTTCTGGGGGGGGTTTGCCTCTGGACGCTTGGAGCAGTCTCATTTACTGTGGCACCTGTGTTCAACTTCCTGGAGCAATTTAATTTACTGTGACCGTATGTCAGCTAACATTTTTAATTGATTTTAAATTAGTATTCTCTGTGCTAGGATTGTTTTTTTGTTTGTTTGTTTATTTTTTTGTAAAATCTTCTCATTTTTGTAAAATCCACTGTGGTGATGAAGGACACAGCAAGGATTCCGGCATAACCTAAAGAAGAGAAGGGCACAATCTTTGTCCCCTCAAGCTTCTGATCTTGAGATATTTTTAAAAAACTGGAAAGACAAATATAAAAACAGTATCACTGTACATCTTGTTTTGTTTTTATTGCTTGTTTTGTTAAAAGTCCAAACTGTGTAAATGGACTCAAGAAATGGACTCATAATACTATTTTTTATTTAGCAAATCCTTAACAACTAGAACTCCCTGTAAAATTATTTACATATTTTTCTCATATGTTTATTTTTATTAAGTATATTGTTATTTATCCATAGGTACTGCTTGTCCTCATAGCCAGTGTTTATGTGGTTTTGGGAGGAAGTTCCTCCTGGTTATTAATGTGGTGTCAGAATGGCACTCTGTCTGGTTTATGTCATTGCTAGTGCTGTGGTCTTTTCCCAGGTGTGTTACTCTCAGGAAAGGGTTTTAATTTTCAAGTGGGATCTTAATCCTGCTCTTCTCCAGAGCCGGAGAACTGCTGTACATTCATCTCTGTTTCTGTTATCTTTTTTCTCTGAAGAACAGTTTAGTCTCACATGCAGTCAAAATCAATAGCAGCATCTTGGGTTTTTTAGTTTGTTCTAATTATGCATGTGCACGGATGTGCAGTATAACAACAATTGCAAGGTAATCATGTATTACAGTAGAGGACTGGAGGACTGTGAACTGCTGTCATTTGTGAAACCATTTTTTTTCTTTGTATCCTCTTCCTTGTACTTGTTGCTCCATCCTCTCTGCCTTTAAGGAAAACCCCAGGCCATGTTTTGTAAGTTGCTGCACCTGTCTGTGTTTCTGAGATTTGCACTGACTGGAATAGTTTTTAGTACCCTCTATTAACATGCCACAACTCAAATGCCTGAGAATTGCAAATGCATGGTGCACTGCTAATATTTGCATCACCATAATAAAATAATATACTGTATTGCATTGGTTTTTTAGAGGATATGTACTAAATGTGACTAAAATATGTTGTTTTTCCACTTATAGCATTCATGTGCTTAAGAAACCTTACAGTCTGTACAGTCTGAGGTCTCTATTGTTTTGTTTTTTTTTACTGTAAAAGTTTTTTTGGATCACATTATCTTATTCTTCTTTGTAGATTTTTTGTTGGGGACCTGTCAGACTCTGAGGGGGATGTGGGAGAACAGCCCCAGGAGTTGGACATACAGAGCCCAGAGGAGCTGCAGAGCACCTTTAGCCATGGCACAGAGCTCATCCCCTGGTACGTGCTGTCATTGCCTGCTGACGTCCACCAGTTCCTACTGCAGGGAGCCACTGTCATCCACTATGACCAGGACAGCCATCTCACCGCCCGCTGCCTCCTGCGCCTGCAGCCTGACAACTGTACCCTGACATGGGCCAAACCGCCAAGCAGCTGCCCACCAAGCAGCGGGCCTAGAGGCTACCTGCCGGAGTCTCTGCCCCAAGGCCAGGCTGTCTCATGTGGCCTGGCCGAGGGCTTTCTGGACCTCGAAGCTGTAAAGGCCGTCTTCATGGGCCACCCAGGCATGGATGTCCACTTTGTGTGTTTGCAACATAAGTTGTGCAATATGACTGCAGAAGAGAATGGTGTCACACTGCTCTATGGCCTGCACACCACTGACAACAGGCTGCTACACTTTATGGCACCCAAACACACAGCAGGTGTGCTGTATGGTGGTTTGCAGGAGCTACTGAGTGCACTAAGGAAGATCAAGAAGTTCCCTGACCAAAGGTTACAGTGGCTGCGCAGGCAGTATGTCAGTCTGTACCAGGTACATCTCTACATTTACATTTATGACATTTAGCTGATGCTTTTAGCAAAAGCAACTTACAATTATGACTGAATACAACTTGAGCAACAAATTGAGGGTTAAGGGTCAGGTGCCCAACAGTGGCAGCTTTATCAAAGTCATTTCAGATGTCTTCATAAAAGTTCTTAGATGAGTTTTTTTTCTTTTATTCTTCTTTCCATTTGTTTATTTAGTCTCTTGTGAGACAGTAGTGTTTGAGAATGGATACCACTGCTCTTTGCTCATTTCATCTTTATGAGATAATCAATGCAAGTTGGCATTATAGAGATATGGAAATGCTAAGTGGTCCCCACTAACTGTCATTGCTTCCTTTGAAGAAGTGAACATGTCACTATGGACAGCAGTTTGGAGACCCCCAGAAATGACACATATGTGCATCTTCCTTGCATGAACTAACCTGGTTCAGACAATCCAGGAAGCAGTTCATGAATGGAGTCATGTTCTGCTAAAACAAGAATGTGTATTATGTGGGGTCCCCAGGGCTTGGATTGAGAAGCAGTTGGATTGAATTGGAGGCTAACCAATGTCACATCTTATTTTGTACCTTGGGATCCTTTGGTTTAAGGTTTCACTTGGCCCGAGTTTATGACCCTCTCTCACTAGGAGGACGGTAGGTTCGAGGGGCCGACGCTGGCCCAAGCTATCCAGCTTTTTGGAGGTCGCCGCTGGAACATGGCCGCTGGCGGCCCAGGCCCTATCAGCAAGAATGCAGAGAAGTCTGCTGCCCAAAAAAACAGCCCACTAGGCATCAGCTCCACCACCACCAAGAAGAAAAAGAAAGCCCTCATCAGGGTGAGCTGTCTTGTTGTACGCCCCACTGAGGCTACCAAGTGTATTTAGTTTCTAGTCAAATCAAAATCAAAATTTATAGCACTTTTTACAACAGATGTTGTCACAAAGCAAATTTACAAATGTCAAATTCCAAGCCCCCAGTGAGCAAGCCAAGAAAAAAAACTCCCTAGAGCACGAGGAAGTACCTTGAGAGGAACCAAGACTCAAAGGGGAGCCCATCCTCCTCTGGTTGACAATGGTCACCACAATAATGACAATTTTGAAAGAAAAATAAATAACTAATAATAAAATTTTAAAAATAAGCAAATGATGTCTAGTCCAATTTTCTAGAGGTCCTAGTCTTGTCCTGTTGGTGTGCATGTGTCCGAGTAGTTGAGGAGCAACAGAGGAGTAGTTGGGTGGGGTGGAGCTGTGGTAGGCTACAGCAGGGGTCATTTTCTTTTTCTTGTTACTAATAAAGAGCCTGCACCTTTTAATCTACGCAGACGTGGTAGATCATGGTGCACTAAGAGTTCTTTAAGGTACTGAAATTTTACTGGGAGCCAATGTAAAGTAGCTAGGATAGGAGTGATGTGATCAGATTTTCTAGTTCTAGTAAGAACTCTGGCTGCTGCATTTTGAACTAGCTGGAGTTTGTTTAGGCACTTAATAGTACAGTCAGATAGTAAGGCATTACAGTAGTCCAATCTTGAAGTAGTAAGTGCATGGAGAGATCAAAGATGTAAGTTCTGGCTCTTGGATAGGTGTAAAAGATTCTAGGGGCATTTTTGGTTTGGTTGTTCTGATCTCTAAGTAGCTGCCCGATGTCATGTTAATACTCTTAATGTTATCGCTAATGTGCTTTCTCATTAAAGAAATTCATGATCTCATTACTACTGTGTGATGTAATCTGAGTATTGGTTGTCAGTTTTATTCCTAGTTAGATGTGCAATTGTACTAAAAATAAATCTAGGATTATCTTTGTTGTTTTCTATAAGGGTCAAGAGATAAGCTATTCGAGGGGTAATAAGTGCTTTTCTATATTTGAGAATGTCCATTCTATTCCCTTTAAGTGGTGCCAATCTCATATTCTTGTAGGGGGACAGTGGAGATGGGACTGACGATGAAATGATTTCACGTAAAACCAAAAGCTGCAAGGAGACTCTGGGAAGAAGGCCATCAGATCCTTTAGATGGTGTGGAGGTGGAAGAGAATGGTGAGGCTGCCTGCTTCTTTCACTGATTCTCATTTTAAATGGATTGATGTCTTTAAATTATGATATTTATAGTTTTCAGTATGAGCATGTGCTAATGTTGGTGACTTGTATATCTTTAGGATACTCCAGTCCTTTTGGCACATCAGGACCCTTCTCCTTACCCAAAGCCCAGTCTCTTGGAACATCATCTTCCTCCTGCTCCTTCACTATGAACACTCCTGGCCCCACCCGGCCCCACTCCTCCCCCATCCTCCCTTGCAGCTCTAAAGGCCAACCTGGGTAATACATTTACATTTACGGCATTTAGCAGACGCTCTTATCCAGAGCGACATACAAAAGTGCTTTGTCATTTACTCAGAAAATATATATAGTACAGTATAGTAGGTTAGAATTAAACATACCAATGAACTAGAATACTGTAGAATACAGGGATGAATGCTGATATCTAGAAGTGCAAAATACATAAGGTCTATCTTAAACGATATATTGACAAACATGCTTGGGTGGTAGACAGTTGTATGGTGTATGGGTTCACGAGTCTCAAGGTGCAGTAGAAAACATTGAGCAGTGCAGTATAAAACAACACACTGTTTTGTTGTAATGTCCATCAGACAAGGACAAAAGACAACATAAGGCATACACAATATCGATTTTACTGTTTTTCTTTTGGGAATTCTTTGCTATCAGTGGGAGATCCTCTGTTCTCAGGTCTTGGAGTAGCAGGAGCTGGCATGGCCGGGGAAAGGGCTGCTTTCAGAACCTCATGATCTCAGACAGCACCATGAGCTTCATTGAGTTTGTGGAGCTCTTCAAGTCATTCAGGTGTCATGCATCTCCTGTTGTTCTAACCATACTTGTAGCTAACCTATCCCATTTATTGCTTGAGGAACTGTGCGCTTAAAAGTTGTTATTGTTATGATTTCCAGTATCCGCAGTCGCAAAGACTTGAAGGAGCTGTTCGACACCTATGCTGTGCCCTGCAGCCGGTCAGGCCCTGACTCAGTGCCCCTATACACCACACTGAGAATCGACGACAAGGTGACAGGTCTGCAACCTGATCTAGGTGCGTCATGATATATGCTTGGCATGCTATATAGAACTGTAAGGGGGGCAAAGACAGTACAGAATGAACAAGCCTTTTTGAGTTTGAAAGTGATCCCTGTCACCTTCAGACCTGCTGACCCGGAATGGTTCCGACATGGGTCTGTTCATTCGCACCCGTCAGCAGATGTCGGACAACCAAAAACAGATCTCTGATGCTATTGCCGCTGCCAGCATTGTGACCAATGGCACAGGTGTAGAGAATGCCTCCCTGGGAGTGCTGGGCCTTGGCATCCCTCAGCTCAACGACTTCCTGGTCAATTGCCAAAGGGAACACCGGACGTACGATGAGATCCTGAGCATCATACAGGTAAGCCCAAGAACTACATTTCTCAACAAGCCACTCATAAGGTCATAAATGCATGATGAAAAATAAATAATACTAGTAGTCTGTGTAAAAATAGGGTGTATCCTCTTGGCAATAAGTTACAATGAATTAATGAATGTTATAATGATATTGTTTTTAAGAAGATATTATATAAACTGCATTAATTTATGGCTACGATTCTTGCACATAGACCTGGTGGATGTGAGACAAGGCCCTGCTGAAATTCATAGCAGCAGCAATACCGTTGTCTTTCTCTTTGCCAAACATGCCAGCTGTTGATTTGGCAGCTGGACTGGCAGCTATTCGGTCAACTCTAACTGCCTCATAAATCACTGTGAAACATCTAAGGAAATACATGCTGATGTAATTCCAAGTTCAATTTATTCCCATTTTATTGTAGAAATTTGAGCCTTCTTCAAGCATGCGCCAAATGGGTTGGATGTCCTTTGAAGGATTTGCCAGGTTTGTTACTTGGTTCTCACATCTGAAGCACATTTAAAAAATGAATACTTATAACTAATGACTCAGTTACACAATCTTGACTGGCAATACCCCATTCCAAGACTTTAAAAAATAACTTGGTGTTAAAGATTGACGAATTGAAACAGAAATAAAGAAATCGTACCATGAAAAAACATTTTTGAACAAACAATTTGTTTTTAAGGTTTCTGATGGATAAGGACAACTTTGCCTCCAGAAATGAAGAGTCTCAAGTAAACTTAGATGAGCTGCAGTACCCACTGTCTTACTATTACATAGAATCCTCACACAACACATACCTCACTGGGCACCAGCTGAAAGGAGAGTCCTCAGTGGAGCTCTACAGTCAGGTAAGAGCTGCTCGGTGCTCTCTGGTTCAGGCCTGCATTGCACTGAATTTTTTTCAGAATTTGGCAGACTTATCCAGAATGAGATGCTCACATAATCATTAGACAGCGTGTGTATACCCTAGGAATCGAGCCCATGACCCTTTTCACACTTGGTGAGCTTCCAGTTGTGTCATGGTTGTAGGCACAGTTTCAGGGTAAGATTACAGTTTCTCCTTTGCAGGTTCTGCTACAGGGTTGTAGGAGTGTGGAGTTGGACTGTTGGGATGGAGAGGATGGCATGCCGGTTATTTACCATGGCCACACACTTACCACCAAAATCCTCTTCAAGGTCTGTCTTGGGGAAATATATGGGAAGACCTTTTCCTTTCCTTTTCATGTGGCATCTTTTTGACTGATCTCTCTTTGCTCCCAAAGGATGTGGTAGAGGCCATTAATCGCACTGCATTTGTGAACTCTGTGATGCCTGTGATCTTGTCCATTGAGAACCATTGTTCTCTACCTCAGCAGCGCAAAATGGCAGACATTTTTAAGGTGTGTCCTCTTGATCTGGTCACCCTCCTTGCTTTCCTTGGAGTGCTTCAGTATTATTATTTTTAAAGCCAAGATAAGGCCTATCCGGGAACTGAAAATTATTTTGGAATGACCTCATTTACTTTTTCTGGCTTGAAGGCGGTGTTCGGAGACAAATTAGTGACCAAGTTCCTCTTTGAGAGTGATTTCTCAGATGAGCCTCTGCTCCCATCACCTCTGCAGCTCAGGGGGAAAATCCTCCTCAAGAACAAAAAACTAAAGGCACATCAGGCCCCTGTGGATATCCTTAAACAAAAGGTGATGTGCTCTCTACCCATGATGTGTGGCCTTTGAGCAGATGCAGTTAGGCACTAACTAGCATGAATTTACAGTGTTTACAGCTGGAATTTTCAGTTTGACAGTTTGTACTAATTAATTCATTTAGCATGTGTTCCTATTCTTGACATGCTAAACTGGTACTATAATTATAACTTCAGTATACTAAAATAATAACATCAAGTATCAATGGTGATGGGCAAGCATTTTTAGTGCCACTAAAAATCATTATATAAAAAGTCAGGTTGGAGGAATTTTACCAATATTCTCCATGGATAAACAAATGAACAAAACAAGCTAGCAGTGAATTGATGACCATGTCACTTGCTGTTTAATTACTTTTTATGTGTCTTGCTGACTTTATGATATGGTTGTTTAATGCCACTCTTGTTTAGAGTTTGTGAAAGGATACATACAGTAGTAAGGTTGGGTGGTGGGAGCTGGTGTGTCTTTATTTCCTCCTGCTTTGATTTCATAGGCTCTCCAGCTAGCACACATGCAAGCCCAGGCCAACAATGGCACGCCCCCTGGCACTTCACTTGGCAACAATGATGACGAAGAGGAGGAGGAAGATGAATATGACTATGATTATGAGTCACTTTCTGATGGTGAGTATGGTTTACACCTTAAACAGATGTGTGAGAATAAAATGGTATTTGCACCTGTTTTTAATTTTCTATCCCTTTCTTTCAACTTTCCCATGCTCATTTGCTTATAATGGTATCTTGATGCTGGCATACTAGCTTTGTCTGACTTAATCATCTTCCCCTTAATTTTTTGTTCCTCTCCTCTGTTTTTCTTTTCATCTTCTTTCTGTCATAGCTGATGTCCTCAATGCTTCCACTGCCTCTTATTGCCAGGAAGGTAAACCCTGTGTAAACCCTGTGTAAACCCTATGTAATCCCTGTGTGTGGGGGGCACTCGTGTGTGCTGCCCTATCTTGCAGTATATTCCAGATGCTGGGAGCTTTTTGTGGTGTGCTTGCTGATGTGTGTTTGCTCAGACTTTGGCCAAAGTCCTAATAGCAATATTCATGCAGGTGAAGATAGAAACTACTGGGGTTGGACCTATTGAAAGAACACTGCCTGTTGCTTTTGCTTTATAGATAAAGTAGTGTTATAAGTACACAAAAAAAAATGGTACTGTGATATGTAAACATAAAGCTTGACCTCCCCTTCCCCTTTGTCCACAGTGTTTTGAAAATGATGTGACCTTGCTAGCGGCACAGGCTCATCAGAGAAAAAAAACAAAGCCATCTGGTTTCTCAGGCCCTGTGTGCTCCTGTGCTGAAAAAGAGAGGGAGTCTTTCCCTTCCCTTTACCCATTCCCATCCGACACACACCAGGGACTGAATCCAGCATGCAGTCAGATCAGGGCGAGATGGTGTATTTTCACAGTAGTGTGTGCTGATGGATGAATACAGTGAACATGATTGTCCTTTGTGGTGGTAAAAGCTTTTGAGGGATGCTTTTTAACATTGTATGTTTTTGTTGGTTTCATTTCTTGAATCTGAGTTGTGAATTGTGTTTGCTAACTTGTTTCCACCCATGTTAGGCTTTAAATCAGTTGGAGCTTGTGATTTTCCTGTGGGCCCCAAGTCTTCGTATGTGTTTGGCCTTTTGTGAGCTAACAGCTTCTTATTCTTTCTGAATATATAGATAATATCCTAGATGACAAGCCTGAGGGGAAGTCGTCAAGCGAGAAACTTCAGTATGAGTCCAACGATGACATGCCGAAGAGGTTTAAGAAAGCTGGGAGTAAAGGCAAGGTAAGGTTGAGCCTCTCTGGTGCCACACCTAGCACAACATCACCACGTGCACAGAGTCGGCACCTAGTACGACCTCGTCACGTGCACAGAGTTGGCACCTAGCATGACATTGCCACATATGCAGAGTGACTTAAGGGTTGTTGCTCTCTTGTGCTCATGCAGATGTTCGATGTGGAGCTTGGAGAGGAGTTCTACCTGCCACAGAATGAGAAGGAGAGCAGGCAGATTGCCCAGGAGCTCTCTGACCTGGTCATCTACTGCCAGGCTGTCAAATTCCCAGGTGGTATGCGGCCTTGTCAGATTGTCATGTGTGTTGAAGACTCACGGTGTGATTGGTTTAAAATACATTTATGAAGGCTTAATGGAACATGCTTAATTGGTCTGTTTTGTCATATGGTCATTGTTTTGAGCACTTCAGTGCCTTAGTTTCACAGAACCCCCAGAGCACTTTACCCAAACACACAAGAACAGTTGTGTTTTGGTTATAGTGCTCATTTGCATTTTCCAGCCCATAACAATACAGGACAATGCAATATATTAAGAAACAATATATTGTGTAGCCCTACAGAAAGGTTGAAAAGCCTGAAAGCCACTTGCTTTGTGATCGTGCCATTGCAGTAACTGCTGAGGGAGTATGTTAGATGTGAAAAGGTAGAGATTGCCACAGTGATGAATTAGAATCATGTGCTGGACTCAAATGGAAATATCAGTCCCGTGGGCGTAAATTGAACAAACAAACATCATCAAACTAGTGAGGGCAGAAGGAAATGATGCCTTGTAGCCTAAATCCTTATGCTACCCCCCGTGTGTGTGTGTGCGTGTGTCTCTGCGTCTGTGTGTCTGTATGTGTGGGAACCAGGTCTCTCTACTCTCTCCCCGTCCGGCTCTGGAAGAGGAAAGGATCGAAAGAGTCGGAAGTCTATCTTTGGCAACGCTCCCATTCGTGGGAGCCCCGGAGAGCCGGTGACCCTGGTCCGAGGCTCAGGGAAAGGTACAGCCACCCGGGTCGTGCCGCGGGGCCGCACAAGGGTCACGCGGGAAACAGAACACCCACTTAGAGTGCCCATGGGAACAGTCTGCTTAACATTCCACCCTTTTCAAGTCCCCCAAAGACATATAAAAATACCTTCTGCATGTGTGCATGCAGAGCACATGTCCAATAAGTGTCTTCTGGTATAAGCAAACGTGCAGGCAGGAATTTAAATGCAGTTGGTACATTTGAGCAAGACTGCAGTGAGAGTATGTTGGGGAACTTGCCTCTTGACCCTTTTGCCAGCATATCTCCCAGGCCAAGGGTCAATGTTCTTGACTGTTGTAAGCTGTGATTCGTAGTTTTAACATACAAACAGATTATAGCTTACTAGAATTTTTATATGTATGTTGAATACTAGGCAAATAAATTATCTGTAGGGAAAGTACTGTCCGGAAGCCCTGATTTAATCCTGTTCATATTAACTCACCAAATTGTGGACGTGTGTTTGGATTTGTTTATTTATAGTTTCCATTGGTTTCGTTTTGAGAGCTTTTCTGCCATCATAGCCTTGCTGCCTCTAGTTCTACGCTGCATGGGATCTCATGCTTGCCTTGGCTCTCACGCGTGCCTGTGAATTTCCCTCACCACCCGAGATTTTTCCCTTCCTCCTCACAGTGCTGTTTATGCCTCCTTGCAGCCTTGGTGGAGGGCACACGTGCGAGCGTGGACGAGCCGGGCCTGGCACCCTCTCTCAGCGCCATCATCCGCACACCCAAGTGCTACCACATCTCATCGGTAAACGAGAACGCGGCTAAACGCCTTTGCCGCCGCTACTCGGCCAAACTGATGCAGCACACGGCAGCCCAGCTGCTGCGTACATACCCGGCAGCCACGCGCATTGACTCCGCCAACCCCAACCCGCTCATCTTCTGGATGCACGGCATCCAGCTGGTTGCCCTCAATTACCAGACGGATGGTGAGCAGGCCTCGTCTCCCCCTCTCTCACTCTCTCTCTGTGCTATAGGAACTCACAAAAATCAGTGCAGGCTTTGTGCTTGCTCAAGTGAAGCTTCAAAGATTTGGTGACTAGGTTAAATGTAGCTGGACTGTGAATTCAGCCATATGTCATGCAATGTTTGAATCAATTATTGAGACAATCACTCAGAATCTATACATTTGCAAGTGGAGAGTCTTGTAGGGGTGTATGTGTAGTGATGGGTGGTCAGGTCAATTGGCACTGAATGTGTTTTGTGCGTGTGTGTTCCCCGGCAGACCAGCCCATGCATCTTAACTCAGCTCTGTTTGAGGCCAATGGGCATTGTGGCTTTGTCCTGAAACCTCCAGTGCTGTGGGATCGTACCTGCTCCCTGTACCAGCAGTTCAGCCCACTGGATAGAGACCTGGAGCACATGATCCCTACCCTCTACTCCCTCACTGTAAGAATACATACACCATCACACACACACGCACGCACACACACACCTCTCTGACACTGATAGAAGTTAGTTATAACTCCTCACTTATGTGCTCCAACAGGGCTCATTGTACTTCAAAATCTTTTTGAAAAAATGAAGATTAAAATAACAAAGAAAAAGCCCAAGCTGAATATGCAGAATATACAGAAATTTTGCATAATATTAATAGATGTAATGGTTGGGTGTCTAATATGTATACATGAATGGAAACACATTATACTGGCAATAATATCTGAGGACCAGTGCTGTATGCAGATAGAAGTTCTGAGAATCAGCCAATGTCTGAATTAAAATTTTGATATTCTAATTTGAAGGGTTCATTTAGTTACCACTTAAGCTAATGGCATGACCCTTAACAGTCTGCTGCTTTCATTAATAAATTAATTACTTGAGGGGAAAAATACATAACAATTAACAACTGTAGTTCATTTTATTGAGTTGAGATGCCACTGAGTGCTGCTCACAGGGAGAATCAGGCACAGGGAGGCATGCACATAGGGCACTCAGAATTTCACCTGATGCGCCACACTTTCATTAAGTGTCCTTTATTTTCCTTGTGTCGTCAACCTCACACCTGTTTTGTCCACCCCTGCTGAGCCATCACTGCCCTCTCCCCCGCTTTGTCAGGTGTTGTCCGGACAGAACGTGTGCCCGGGCAACAGCAATGGCAGTCCATGTGTGGAGGTGGAGGTGCTGGGCCTGCCGGCAGATAACTGCCACTTCCGTACCAAGCCCATCCACCGCAACACACTCAACCCCATGTGGAGCGAGCGCTTCACCTTCTCTGTGTACTTTGAGGACCTGGCCTTTCTGCGGCTGGCGGTGGTGGAGAACAACAGTTCCCAGGTGACTGCACAGAGGATCCTGCCCCTCAAGGCCCTCAAACCTGGTCAGTAGCTCCCTCTATGCAACTGTCCTCCCACAAGTTTGGGAAAAGTACTCAAATTCCCACCTGTAAAAGTATAGCGGTTTAGAAAATGGTTTGGAAAAAGTATGAGTATTGTCCTTTCAATAGATTGTGTAAGAATATTCTGAATCTGCTTCAAAAGTATAGTCTCTAGATATTTTCTAATAACAATCTTCCTAATGCATATTTAATGTTTTCTTTATTAATGGCATAGTTAAAGACATTTACAAATAGCAAGAAAATGTAATATTGAATATCTGAAATCTTTAAAAGGTCTGGAATTTCCTTAAGAAGGAAAGGAAGAAAATGCTAATGTAACACTGTCCATAGTCATCCATGTTTGTCAAGTGTCTTTAAGTAGGAATACTGATCTGGAATCAGATTGTCCTTGCTCATGTCCTTGGTCTCTGCACTATATAAGCCAAGACCTGACCCCTGATAAACTTGTCGGTGGTAGCTGGAAGAATTGTTTATTGAATGACACAGTAGAGAATCAGGTGTCTTTAAAACTACATTTTTTACCATTGTGCTTTAATCGATGCTGATGATTATTGCGAAAGCCAGAGATCTGGAGAGTCTGAATGCATGGTGTGTGGTGCCGTTTTGTCAACAACCCTGAATGCTGGTGTGATGATGTGATGGAAATGGTGACGGAAGTTTGCCTTAAGTTAATTTGGCTTCTGCATGTGCTTGTTTCCTTAGGCTACAGACACCTGCAGCTGAGGAACCTGCACAACGAGCCACTGGAGGTCTCCAGCCTGTTTGTGTTCAGCCGTAGGACGGAGGAGAGCCCTGCCAGTGGGAGCCATCCAGCTGCCGTGGTCAGACTAAGCATGCTCAGGAATCATACAGACATTTTCAAAGCAGGAATACTGGAGCCAGGCTGGTGTAACAACATGTTTTATAAGCATAATTCCTGAAATGGTTTTCAGTCATTTTGTATATTACTGCAATTGTAACACATGAGTAAGCCCTCCACTGCAGTGGAACACATCCAGGCAGGGGGACAGGCAGCGCCCTTACCAAAACATTTTGGGAATAGTTCTGATGTTTTCACAGCTTAAGAATGTGATGCATCCCAAAATCCCCATCAATCCAGCACCGCATCTCAGTGTAAACAGGAAATCATAAAGATCTGCACAGTTTGCACACACTTTTAGTACTTACACTTTCCCTTTTATTGTTAAATTCATGTTTAAGCCTGCTTTAACTTTACAACCTGTGAAATATGACCAATATATAACATTTTGTATAATGTTTATGAATGTGTTGCTTCTGCAGTTGTTTAGCTCAGAGGCACGACGAGCAGGACATCAGCACAGGGTGACTGTCTACAGTGCACCAGGCCCCGAGCCCTTTACTGTCCTTAGTGTGGGCGAACACACCACAACTAAACAGCTCCTGGACATGGTAATTCGCATCAACACACACACAAACCCACGCAACTTGTGCCATGGTGCCGCATGATGACGGAAGCCAGACAGCCTGTACGGATGGCGTGCGGTGCCGTTATGTCTATGGCCCTGAACGCTGGCGTGAATGCAGGCAGGTTCTGGATGGAGGATCTGGTTTGAGTCACTCTGGAGGCACTGGGTTTGAGACACTGTTCCTGTCATGACCTGACGAGTCACACAGTGCACTAACGCTGGCCAGACTCACACATTCGCTCACTTACTCGTGTATTCCTCAGCCTGTAAACACATCGTTTTCTTTTCCTCTCCAGTTGGTTCCACATGCCTCTGCTCACTACTTCCTGATGGAGGAGAGGATACTTCTGTCAAAGGAGAAGAGTGATGCAAAAAGGGTGCCTCAACAGCGCCCCCTAGTGCATGAAGAGAAGGTCCTCAAAACACTGTATAGCTGGCAACCAGAGGAGGGCTATGTGGGCCGGATGTACCTTAAAACAAAGGAGGAGGTAAGAGATGTGTCTGATTTACGCACGTGCTCATGGGGGTTTCTTACAATCAGCTTGATTCATTGTAGCCAAGGTTGAATGTAGTGTTGTACATACAAAATCCTGACGCTTTCCATCTGTGTCGCTGAACAGTGTGGATGTGTATATCTAAAATGATTAAGTGTAATCAGGGTGATATTAGCCAGGTTACAAAGTCACATTATAATAAAATATGTAGGATGGTATTTATATTACTAATAGGTATACAAATATATAACAAAACAGTGAAAGATTTTAAGTGGCAATGTTGATGGGGATCACATAAAAAATAAATAACATTCATACAAATTTATGTTTGCTCGGAAATAACCCAGAACTCCTGTCTCACCCATCTTTTTCTCACACTCAGGCCTTCTTCTAGAAGCTTAGAAGTTTGAGAGTGTGGTATTTTTGCTGTTCCTGAATCTGGATTGAGACTGATGTCATTCTGTTATTTATATATATATATATATATACACACACACACACACACACATATACACACACACATATATACACACGTATGTGTGTGTGTGTGTGTGTATATATATATATATATATATATATATATATATATATGTATTGTGTGTGTGTGTGTATGTGTGTAAGTAATGGGGAGAGAGAGAGAGAGATGTTCTAGAGAGTGGACTGGAGTTAAAATGTAAAAGTAGTAAAAATCAGTATAATGCACAAGATTTCCAGAGGAGAGAGGGAGAGAGATTCTGTATTACTGGATATATCTGTTGGCCTTTAATTAACCACCACATTCTTTGCTCCCCCTGGTGGCTTGGCTATGTATTGCATAATGCTATATTTATATGTAATTTAAGCAGGAATGCGCCCATGTATTGGCAGAATTTGAATGAGAGGAACATGGTGCTGGAGAGAGCAGAGGAGGTGAGCAGCGGAGGAGAGGAGGACACTTTCTTGGTGCAGGTCCATGATGTGTCTCCAGAGCAACCTCATACAGTCATCAAAGCCCCACGCTATAGCACTGCACAAGACATCATTCAGCAGGTGAGCTCTGGAGGACACATGCACCCTCAGTGACAGCATAATTATAATCATTATAAGTTTGTTTTTTTCATTGTGCGGGGCAAAGATTTCATGAGGATTTTTTTACAATAATTAAATTATTTTGCTATGATATATTGAGAGAGAGAATTGAATGAAGTTTGCTTTACACTTTGTAGCGACACCTTTGTTTTAAATGGTTGAACACTTATCTATGGATGAAGTTTGAGTGTAACACACAAATACTTTTGAGGATATTTCTCAACTATTTGTCTAAATTTATCCTGCACTGATGTATATTTTTAAATGTCATTACTAGTGCTGAATATTGGAAACTTATTGAAAGTACTTACCACAAGCTTTGCGGTGGAGTGAGTGCCATTAAATTACAAACAGTGTCACACACCACCATCCAACAGTATATGTAATGGTGAGAGTTTTAGGATTACCAATAACATCCCGACTATTTGAAATAATTTCATCAGCTGACCTTGCACCCCCCCCCCCATCCCCCGCCCCAACAACAGACGCTCTGCAAAGCCAAGTACTCCATGAGCATCCTGAACAACCCCAATCCCACTGATTACGTCCTGCTGGAGGAGGTGAGCCGTGAGACGGCCGGCAGGAAGGTGTGCTCAGGAAAGCCGAGTCAGCGGGTGCTGCTGGACCACGAGTGTGTCTTCCAGGCCCAGAGCAGGTGGAAGGGGGCTGGCAGGTTCATCCTCAAACTCAAAGAGCAAGTAAGCCACTGGCCATAGTCCCTCTCCTCTGCTGCACAAATCGCCTGCACAAATGTGTGGGGAAATTTGGCACTTTTGCAACCTTTAATATCATCCAGACCCTCTGAATTAAGTTAACAGTATTGACATTTATGGTTTATTATTTGTCATGACTGCTCCTGTAAGTGATCTAGAAGGTTTGAGCAAATGTCCATAGGTTGTTTATAGATGCATAGAAGTGTATAAGAAATACTAAGTTCTAAATTAGAACTATTTGAATAATGTGTGTGAATTTTGAGCAAGTGGTATATGTGATGAATTTGAATTTATAAAGTTATAAAGTGTGGATGTTTTGTTTAAAATTCACTACTGAAATTGAAGTCCCAAGAATAAACAACATGATTTTCAATTTAAGCTCACGTGTGTGTCTGTGTGTGTGTGTGTGCGTGCCGGCTTGTGTCCACTCAGATTGCCCGTGAGGACAAACGGAAGGGCGTGTCATTTGCCAGTGAACTGCGCAGGTTGACAGGTCGCAGTCGCAGCATGACAGTGAACGGGCCACCTTTACCCGAGCCCTCACACAGTAAGGAGGAGCGCGCCACATGGCCCAGCGTGACACCTCCACCTGACGTCACCGACTGAACGCAAGCTCTGCGCACGTGTGTGTCTGTGTGTGTCTGTGTGTGTGTGTGTGTGTGTGTGTGTGTGTGTGTGTGTGTGTGTGTGTGTGTGTGTGTGTGCGCGCGCATGCGGTCAGTGCATGGAGCCCTAGCCAGGTAAGGCCCCACATCATAGAGAACAACTCACATAGTTTACAAGGCAGTTCCATCTTAAAAGCTTTCAAATAGTGTTACTACATGGTTCCTGTGTAGCGTTCCTGAGTTCCTGTGTGGTTGTCATTGAAACTCAGACCTCCAAGTAATAAGTGTGGTGGGTTTTCTGTGCGGCCTTCTTACAGATGTTCATTTGTTCTCATGTAAAGCAGAGAGTTTTGACTATGGTGTGACAGAAGGTGATGCGGTTAGTGACACAGGCATGATGGACATTTACAATAGAGAAAAAGCCTTGAGCGTGCTGTTATCGAAGTTTTTGCACTAAAGTGTGATTAATAGCATGAGAACACCATGTGGCACCTGTATGACAATCTAACCACTTTTACCCCAGACTAGCAGGGTGTTTGCTGTAGCATGAACACATGAGATATTGCTTCTCCACATCGCATCTGTGGATCTTCTATTCAGTCCATAGCCTTTTTGAAATAAAAAAATAGGATACTTTTTTTCTGCTTATTTTATTCCTGCAAAACAAACATTGTTTTGTTTCATGTAAAACATTCAATCATTAATTCAATTAAATCAGTAATTCTCACAAAAATAGAAATTATGAAGGACAAAAATCTAAAAACGTTCCCTTGTTACATTGGTACATGCAAAGATCATCAGCAGGGATGGATATGACCGTTTATGATTGGGACTGTGTATGTTTACGATTGGGACTGTATGCTAAATTAGCTCAATTTGGACTATCCGTGGAAAACAGTTATTGGCATTGACCAAGTCTGTAGATACATGCTTTCAGCCAACCTGTGTTTTCTTACTTCCTCTCACAGAATGAACATACACCAATCAGCCATAACATTAACACTACCTGTCTAATATTGTGTAGGTCCCCCTTGTGTTGTCAGACAGCTCTGACCTGTTGAGGCTTGGGCTCCACGTGACTTCTGAAGATCTCTTGTAGTATCTAGCACTAAGTTGTTAGCAGCAGAGACTTTAAGTCCTGTTGCAAGGTGGGGGCTCAATGGATTGGACTTGTTTTTCCTGCACATCGCAGAGATACTCAATTGGACTGAAATCAAATTGGATTGAGATCTGTAGAATTTGGAGGCCATGTCAAAACCTTGAACTCTTTGATATGATATCTTTGATATCCTCAAACAAACAATTCCTGAATGTTTTTTGCAGTGTGGCAGACCGCATTATCCTGCTGAAAGAGGCCACTGCCATTAGGGAATACCATTGGAATGAAAGGGTGTACCATTGGACTAAAGGGGTGTACCATTGGAATGAAGGGAATGAGTTACTCTGTCATTTGCTGCAGTCAGCAAACATACATCCCCTTGAACAGAGGGTGGTAAATGATCATTTGTAATCTCCAATAAAGTTGTCTCTGTATTGTGATACAACATAAATACCCACTGTGATTTTTATAGGTGGGATTCTTATGTATCTGAGATTCAGTGGGATCTTCAGTTATATATCTTGGTTTACATATTGTATTTTGAATAGTAATTTTGTGAGTTTGCTTGCTATTTTTTTAATCAGATATGGAAGATATATTGTACATGCTGTAGTGTAACTGGGAGAAACCTCTTTTTGTCTATTTCTTCTACTTAGTATATTATATACCATAGAGAGATAACAGAAGATGGTATGACACACGTAACCCTATAGTGAGAGGATGAACATGTATTATGACTAAGGTGATGTTCAAATTAGATGGGGCAGTGGTCAGAGATTATTTTACATCTAAAGATCCAGTTAAGTCAAAGATATGGCTGCAATAGTGAGTAGGCCACATTTGTGCAAAACCATATATTTTTGGGAAATGGATTAAAAGGAAAATACACAGATTTCATTGTAATGCTATATCTCATTGTACAGCTACACTCCATTGAAATTAAATTGTAGTGCAGTTGTAGGCTCTGATTGGGTAAATAATTAATAAAATTATAGTTATATTTCTATAATTAAAACTAACGTTTATGAATTGTGCAGTCTTAAGCTTGGAGAATGCTGGAGTTGGAGGTACAGTTACAAGGTTTTGTTTTTGATGTAGTTAAGTAATACCTGCAAAAAGGTTTAGGACTTTTTTCATTTCTGAATTTGATGAAAATCTCTCTCCCTCATTCACCCTATTGCTTCCTTTCTCTCCCACTCTCTGTAGGGTCTCTGTTATCAGCAAGGCCAAAGGCTTGTATGGACTCTCAGAGTGGTGGGGGAAGCCCCGTCAGTGTTGGCAGCGTCCCGTGCGGCTCACCCCCCTCAGCTTGGTCCCTCCCACTGCTGTGGAACTGGAAGCTGCATGAGTCCAGGCCCACGGCAGCGCTGGAATGGGCCCGCTCTCTTACAAAGCTTCATGCAGGCTTTACTGAAGCCAGTGTGGAACAGGTTTCGTTAGCCTGTTCAGCTACGTTCTAGAGTCCTGAATGTGCTGGAGAACGCATGGAGACGCAGCCTTCCACTGAGCAGAAGGCACAGGGCAGGATGGCATTGGGTCAACTGTGGAGAGTCGTGCTGGCTGTGTGGTAGGAGCAGGGCAGTTAGGTGTTCTCTCTCTTTCTCCACCTCCACATAAATGACTTATTACATCGCAGAACTAAGTATGTATTCTTGTACTGCATTGTTTGTGGTTTTGCACATTGCTGTTGCTTTATTTTTAAAAGTACAGTCTTTTTTTCTCTTTGGTTGCACAACCATACACTCTTAGTACTCTTATCAATATCTTATTTATGTGCTTTCTATTTATTTTGAGTAGATGCTCTAGTTGATTAAGACCCTAGCAAAAAATACATTGACCTGCTAGTGATTTGGGGGCATTTATAATAAACAACATAATTAATTTAATTATAATTTAAACTATAGTTCTATACTAGATTCCTCCTACACAAATATTTCTGGTAGGGGTAGGATTGCAGTAAATGTACAATTTGATAATTTTATTTATTGGGTGGGTAACTGCTCTAGTATTTTGGAAATTATGCCCTAATTTCTAAGGCACAACTTTTATTTTAGTGAACAACAAAATGGCTTTACAGCAAGTCTTTCATGTGTAGTGCGATTTTTTTTTTTATTTTTAAATGTTCTTGAATAAATAAATAAAAATTAATAGCACAATATGTACAATTTGACTTTACCTTTCAAGTAACTGAAAGGTGTCACTGACGAGAATTCTCTTTAACCTGAGACATGATCTTACTTTTAAACACTTGCGTTGTAACAGATTTGCATGTGGCTCCATTTTAGAAAGGTTTTTGCCCCAGTTAATAAGTATGTGAGACATTTTACATATTGCACAAATGTGTCGTTTGACTAACTAAGCACTTGCACTTCATAAAGTAAACGCCCTGTCCACAATCTTCAGTGTGACTGAGCTACATTAAATGGAACAGTTCAGCATGTTGTTTCCCTTACTACCTCTACTAACCCTGGTTTAATATTTTCTTGAGTAATAATTGTCGTTTTTTTTTTCTTGCTTTGTTATGTTACTTGCTGTGATGTGTACTCAACCTGACTGTAAATTAGAATTTGGAGTAAAATGGAAACATTTCACATGAAGGTTGGGAACGTTGCTTGTTGACTTTAATGTTATCGATTGTCTTTATTTTTTCTTTCTGTTTACACCGTCTTTATATTATTTATTTCACACCTTAGCCCAGGTTGGCTGTGTTTTTCTCTTGTACATGTAAATAAGAAAATACAACTATTAAATGCACATCTCTTATTTATTTTGGTGGATGTAAATATTCCCTCAACCAGTTCATAATGTATCCATGTATATTGTTTGTACTTTTGTATTTTAGAATTTAAAAATTACATTGATATTGCATTTGGGCTTTTAAACATTGTCACGTAGGTTCTAATGTCCATGCTTGTGTACTTTAGAGCATTGGTCTGCTTTTTGTTAGTCGTCCATAATTACATGTATTTAAACATGTCAGCAATGCACCTAAAAAATTATTTATTTTAATGGCTGAGTTAGAGCTGGTGTGTTTGTCACCATCAGGACTATAGCAATTCTTTCTTTCTTTCTTTTGTGGCAATCTGGTGCCTGTTCTGTGACTACTGTGGATTAAATTACATCAATCGTACAGTATATTTTCAACAATAAAGTGTTGTAAGTCTTGATGTTTTTCCTTACTGATACTCAGACTGGCTACTGCTAAAGTGCTTTCAGCCAGGTGCTTTTGATTTTAATATAGTTCCTCCATACAATGGGGGGAAAAAAATAGGTGTTATTGAAAATATATTCATGGCATTCAAGACATATTAAACATTTTATATGCTCAGTGCTAATGTTTAATACATTAACTGCCATCTTAGTTTTTTTCTGATTTGTACACATTTCTCTAAACATACACATTGTAAACTATTCTCAAAATATTACACCATCAGAAAAAAAATCACTTTTGATTGAAAAACTGTATACACACTTCTCAAAACAAAGTAATCCACAGAATACACTTTATCTAAATACAAACACCAAATATAGAATACAAAACAGCCACTGAATAAGCCATTTACAGTATTCACATTCACAAATCTACCCATAAAATAACACCAAACATCTGAACTGTACAGTACATAAAAAATTTAAACACAATACAAACACAATACTGCAGCAGTACTGCATGACTACACTATATATAAATATGCAAAAACAAATTACTGTTACAGTAAAAACAAACAAAACACCCACATTATCAGGCATCATCTTGTCAATCCTGAGGATTTGGACATAAATCTGACCAGATTCCCTCATGTTCATTCCATGGTTTACAGTACACTATCCACAAGAACTGCTAAAATGTGTTTGGAATTATTTGTCTTCCCCGTCCTCTTCATCTTCCTCTCTGTGGTCTTTCTTGCTCCATTTTTATTTGGTCTTTTCCCTGAATCTGAGTTTATGTACCCCAGGCAATTAATAAAAGTGAGAAAATAATTATGATGTTTTGTGTTCACATGTGGGATGGTGGTTTAGTTCATTGGCCTACTGAGTTTTGACTGGTAATACCAGTATTTAAGAAAATCAGACAGGTGTGTTCCCAGTGAGAACTGAATAATGTGCTGAGAAGGGGCCCAACAGTGGCAACTTGGCTTGAACCAGCAAGCTTCTGACTACAAGTACCTTAACCACTGCCCAGTTACAGTCTGTATGCAAATGAGGAAAAACTAATTGAAATTCTGCAAGGTATTTCTACTTTTTGGTATAACTGATACCAAAATACTATATTACAAATACTAAATTAATACAAAATTACAATGTCTCATTTTGACAATTGTTTGCACATATGTGCTATCATATATCCTAATTAAAAAGCACTATAAAACAGGCAAAATGATAAACACTGATCATTTTTATTTTTGAACAATGTGGATATAACATTTCTACCCACCCAACCCTATTTACAGTCACACAAAAAGAAGAGTCACTCCTGTGCATAACTGGCAGCAAAATCGAGTGACACTTCATCCTCCTCCAACAGAAGAGCTGTATCAACCTGTTTTTTCAAAGCAGAATCCAAGAATGCCTGTCCAATTGTTAAATGTTCCTGAGTACACACAATAGACAGCGAGTGACCAACTCGTATATTTTACAATAAGTTACAATATATCTGTCATACAAGTTTACAATAAGTCTGCCATTTATTTTAAGGTTTGGTATTTACCTTCTTTTTTGATGGTGGTCCTGCAACTGGGGGGTTAAAAGTCATATCCTTCACACTGTAGTCTTCAAAGAGCTGTCCTGGTGTTCTTGGTGACAGTATTGTGAGTAATGTTAATCTCTGAAACAATTCTTTCACATATTTCACTGTCATAAGAAATCTTTGAGAAACAAGTTCTCAACATCAAGATGCAAGTTTCATTCCACTCAAAAATGCTGATATTTTTAAATAGTGTTCAAAAATAAAACTCAACAAAAATGTAGTTACGGGTTTTCTAATGAGAGAAACAATAAATTGACCAGTGTTTTACAGAAACAGGTTTGGGTGTCAAAGATTCTTAAATGTCTCTGTAAATTACTTTAAAAACCTATAGCATTTAATGCAATCAACAATGCTAGAAACAGCAGGCATCTAGTTTACCTTCTACTCAGCCCCATGTCGAGTGCGCCGGAGCCCTCACTTGGAGCCCCACACAACAGATGAGTGGCATACTTCCTCACCATGGGGTGGTAATGTCTCTGAAACACACACACACACGTACACAAAAAACACACACATTTACACTTCACCATCATTACTTTTAATTTTTTACATTCCCCAAGATAATGTTTCACATTCGAGGTGATCGTCAGGGTGGAATGAAAGGGCATGTGCGTGAAAGGCTGCCTCACTGCTGAGAGTGACTGAGGATAGTAAAAAGTCAAAGAAAAGATTCCTTTTCCTACAAGGTCAATCACTCGGAGGTCAGATGAGGCCTTTTCTGTATAATTACTAGGTCCAGTACCTTGAGTGTGTGGAGCTCCCACAGGCAGGTGTTTTGGGGGTTACAGTACTCTGGCTCATCCAGCTCAGGCAAGTACACACCACTGCCCTGCATGTCGTTGTCCAACAGTATATCACACTTGGGGAAAGTCTACACAACACACATGCACTCCAATTACAAACATGCAAATATGGCTAATGCACTGACAAATCACATCAACCTCTTCATGTACATAAGCAAACATACAGCAGTACAGTAGATTCAACAGTGATATGGCACACTCCACAGTGTAGGAGTAGGTATGAAACCCCAGAATGCCCTCACATGTACTAGCATCCTGTTGGTTGCCAGGATGCCCACGCAGGAGTCGGGCATCACGTGCAGGGAGAGCATGCTCAGTCTCTTGAGGAAGGCGAGGGCTCGGTGCAGCGTGATCTGCTTGCGCCGCTTGGTCAGCATCACGTCCAGGCACTGCAATGCAATGGCTGTGTCCTCATTCGCTGCACCTGCAGTGTGGGTGAGAGACAGAGCTTCACGTGAGAGGCGTGCCAGTGCTCTCATCGACCAGCCCTGAGGCAGGCTGGGTATGAACGCAGGTGTATGAAACTGAGCGCACCTGCGTGAAGTGTGAGAAGGGTTTTGTACAGGTGGACGTAGAATTTCAGCGGGTCAATGTTGAGGACGTCACCTGTTGGAAATGGAGCGCAGTCAAAACAGGATAAAAAGGGTGGTGTCATCATGATAACAGTACGACATGAAGGTGAAAGCAGTACTGACCTTGACCAGAGAGAATGTGGAAAGCTGTCAGAATACAATGGAGAGACTCTCGGTATGACAGATCCTACAAATACAGAAACTGCATGATTAAAGGGATATTTCAACCATTTTAAGTACAGTTCAAGTACATGTCTATATATTTTAAATTTTAAACTAATGGCCAAAGTAACGCATTACCATGGGCCCAGACTACTTACACCAGACGTTATTAAATTATGGAGAACAGTCAGCAGATCATCAAAGAACTCCAAATTTATCAGATGGGCAAACCTTAAAGAAAAGAAAAAAGAGTGCTAAAAAATAAACTTCAAAACAGACATTACACCTATCTGAAAAGTAATTTACAGTGACTTACTTTGCTAGACCTTCTAAAACTGAGGGTAGCAAATTGGATTTCTGGGCTTTCTTTAATATTCTGAAGTATATGAGGAACACTATGTTTAGTGTCTCTGTGTGCTAGGAGGAATGGAGAGCAAAAAGAAAAAGAGAAGGAGGTTTAAAAAATAATTTAAAAAAAGTTCCAGAATATCTAACAAGATTCATTACACCGAAACTAGCAATTCATTTTGGCTTTCTGGGATTCAGTGATGCACTTACCAGTTTGAGCTTCTTCTCCTTGCTCTCAGACGCATCTGCTTCAAGAAGTTCTTTCTGTAACTTCTCTTCAGCTTTCTTCCACTGTGAAAGGAAGTAAAACAATCAGCTTTGGACAAATGAAAAGGCAAAAGTTGAACCTGACACAGAAGGCAGGAGCGTGCAGACCTTCCGCTGCATTCTGGAGAGGTTTTTCTTCTTCTCCTTGAAGCTCATGAGCTTCTGCTTGGGTACCAGGTCTTCTGTATCCTTCTTCACCTCCACCTCCTTTATCCTCAGACAAAGCAATGTTTTCAGTACCTGCCATACACAATCACAGAAAACTTTGTTTTAATACAGAGAGCTGATAGGACAGATGACGGTTATGACGACGGTTATGACATGGTAATCAAAGGCATACTAAAATCTGCACCTCTGGTCTGATGTTGTAATTCTTGCTCTTGACCAGTCCAGAGATGACTCTCACTGTAGCTAGTGAAGCCTGGCCCAGTTTGTCCTGTTTCAGTAGCTTCCTGACTGCCTCACAGCACATGTCAGACAGCTGAGCACACAAACATAACAGCTGATGTTTCGATCCACCACACAGCCTTTCAGGCTGGCTTCCCCAAAACTCTCTTGATCAGTGGAAACAACCAGCCCTGAGGGTCTCAGCATCGTAGGGATGACTGAGATTCAGCCCAGCTATTTACTGAGCTCTTTACCTTTTAAATCAGACGTGTTCAAGAAGGTTACTGCGAGCCAACAGGTCAGAATTAGCACAATCACCTGGAAATTATATGACTTGCCTTCTTCGCAGGCTCGGTCATCAGACCCACCACCACAAACACAATGTTATTGTGGAAGTTAAAGTGGGGCAAGGCCACCAGCATTTCACACATGCATCTAATGGCCACCTCAGCCAGGCTCCGGTAGGAGGCCAGGGACACAGCCTGGCTGCTTTTCAGCTTCTTCTGCTTCCAGTCTGTGAAGTCAGAGCAACAGCTGGTCACCACGACACGGCTCAGAGCTCCAAAAACCACACTCTGTAGCACAGTGCAGGTCCACTTTACCTTTGATCGTTTGCTCCAAATTCTCCAAGTAGAATTTATACTGACTCACTAGCCCCTCTTCAAACTCTCTTAGCTGCTGCGTTTCCTTTTTGACCTGAGCAGTGATCAGAAAATGGAAAAGTCGTATCTTTAGACATAAGCCTTTTGTATGGTTGGCACACCACTTGTGACTGGTGGACCAGACCGCACCTTAGTGGCCTTTTCAGCTTCAGTCAGAGGTCGGATCCTGTAGGCGGGCACGATGTCCTTGAAGATCTCCAAGAGCGAGACCATGACCAGTTTCCTGACTGTGACTGCCACACATGGGTCCGACTCCATTAGCATGGCCCTCAGCTCCTTCAGTTTTTTAATCTGCAGAAACACAAGAGCAGCACTTGTTAGCATGCATGAGCAGTATAAAGGGCAGGACAGACTAAAAGCAGGAGATCATGCATCTTACACTGGAGTGTGGCTCTGCTAGGATGGCTGATCCCAAGGCTGCAATACACAGTTTCTTCTCTGTCAGCTTCTGGGAGCGAAGCTCAAGCTGTTCCTCAGGAGTCAGAGACAGGAAGCTCTGTGCCACCTCTGCCAACAACCAGACCAACAACATAACAGTAGCCAAAAGCTGAGTGTTCTAAAGAAAAATGATTTTAAAATAGGTTTAAATGAATTCTAGTCTGGACTCCTACCTCGTTCTGACTCATCTTCATCCTTCACTTCTTCCTCTTCTTCGTCGTCATCCACTTTTTGCATCACTAGAAATAAAAACAAACATTGTGTGTGGCAGAAACTACCACTGAGGTCTACTTGTGGGTAGAGGTGGCCTTCAGGGTGGTGCCTCATACCTGGTTTCTCCATCGTTTGGGGAATAAGGCCAGACTTATCTTTGATTGGCAACAAATGTATGAGCTCCGTCTGCTCCTCTTGTTGCATCTTTCTGGGTATCTTCTCATACTTTTCTACCGGCTGGTCTGACTTGCGCTTTTTAACGTGAACGGGAGCACTATAACATTTATATAAATAAGATAAATAAAGAAGAACACTGGATTGTTCTATTCCTAAAAATTAATCTTTGATTTTGCATTTTGTACTCAATGTTTTATTATTACAAAACATCTCCCTGAGTAAATTATTATTAATGTGTAGATTGTAGATGGCAGGTTGTCTAACCATGAGGACAGTTCTCTTGTGATGAAAGAGGCTTTCTGGGCCATGGCTCTGATCTGCTCCAGGTCACCTTCCTCCATCATATCAGTGGGCAGCGTCTCAAGGAATTCCTCTTCATCTTCTGTGCATCACACAACAAATATGCTACAACACTAATTGTGAGATTGCACCATCAAATCAAGTGCAATCAGCAGCATATGACAAAGACACATGGGACACACTGAAAAATGATCCAGAAGCGGAAAAGGCTTTCACACCTGGTTTCTTCTTGTAGCGCTCTAGAGGTTTTAGGGTCTGATGTGACACATCACTGATGGCTTGGCGAAGCTTTCTCTGCTCCTTGCGTTGCTTTTTTGCTGTAGCTTGATGCTTGAACTGGCGGTTTTTCACCTTATTTTCAAGTTTCACATTGCTGGTCTTGAGCAATTTGTGGAAGCTTGGCTTCTTTTTTCTTTGCCTTTTGGAAGCCTGGTGTGGAACACCCATTAAATGTTATTTGAAATACCTTTCCCAGAAAACAAGTTCGTTCATGTGTACCATGTTTTCTCAAACATTTGTTGGCTATTACACTAGTCAGGGTGCAAAGCTTACAAAATAGCTATGAAACAGTAGCTATAATTTTAAGCATTCAGTGAAAACCTCGAAATACCGGCGATGTAGCCAAGTTAGTTACATTAATGTACTATCAGTACATTCCTGCTGTAACCCTAACCCTAGAGATTTTAGTAACAGTACATCCCTCCTGTAATCCTAACCATAAACTCTAACCCTAGAGAGCCAACAGTACATCCCTGCTATAACCCTAACGGCATCTAATCAGGTTACACATTAATACGACGCTTATTCGTGGAAACCGAATGCGTGATGCCATTACTTACCGACTTCATACTGCTTAATGTTAGTGATCCAGTGTATTATCAGTAAAGGTTTTATTACTGTCTCTAGAGCCTATGGAGAATTCTGCTTAACTCCACAACATGGACCTCACGGACACATGCGTGCTTCAGATATACAGGAAGTACTCAACAATATTCGGTCAAGAAAAAGCAAACAGGCGCAGAATGCTACATCGCCCCCTAACGGTCTGGATGAGTCATAGCGAACATGTCACTCAGTCATTACACACTTCTGAGAATGGGGCCAACACAAGAGGCTTCTTACAAGGCATGTACCTTAAAAGACAGGCTAGCAAAACATGTCCACTACTAGGTTTATTTACATGTATTCTACAGTAGTGGTATTCACTTCATCATATATTTACAATTCTCCTCAATGTGTATGAAAACTGTACAATAAAAGGGATGGTGTAAGTAGAAAAGAAATTCAAGACAGACAATCTCCAGGTTAGAAAATAAATCAGGAATCCAGTGCAGAACAGCCTAAAGAAATGCACCTTAAATCTTACAAGAAAACAATATGGACAAAAAACAAACAAACAAAAAAACCCCACAAAATCTGACAGAAGGAAAAAAAAACAACACGAGTAAGTCAGAACAGAAGTCCATTTGACCATTTAAGCATTTTGATAATTTAGTGTCTCAGTCCACCACTGAAAAAGTACCTTTACCACAAACTAAACAAAACTGTTATATGGCCATTTGGATGGAAAAACCTAGAAGTGTGGAAAAGGATAACTCACTGCAACAAGCATATAAATCTTTCTGCAAAGCTTAACTGCTTTTAAAACATTGATTGCACCGAGTTCTCACTCAAAAAAGTATCTTTATACAAAATCATTGTTTTTGTTGTTGTGTATAAAGTATTTCCCCTACTCCTGAAGCATTGTTATTTAAAAGTAGCATTGGTGTTAAGAACAATATCCTTCATCACATCACAGTTTTAAGTGCACTATGTTAAAAGAAGAAAGCAGCTATAATCATATAACATTAAAGATATACATTTGTATTGGTTCATTTGTTATAATGCACCAGGTACTGATGTAACATTTCTGAGGAATCTTTTCTTCATAGGAAAGTAATCTCAAAGTGCCCCCCTCAGTGTGTGCGCACACACACACACACACACACACACACACACACACACACACACACCTACCTAACTGCTGGTCTTAAGTACAGTACAATAGGAAGCTGGTAGAACATGTTTTCTGGTGGAAGCATGTATGAAAGCATATCAATCCTTTTTTGCCCCAGAAATTTGTAAATTTAAGTTTTAATGTTCTACAGCTACAAACCCACAGTTATATTGTTCCCACTTCTGTAATACTGGCAGCTGTTTCAGAGAAAACCAGTTTCACTTCAGTCTTCAAAGTGGGTCTCATTTTTATAAATTAATAAGCTTTGATTTATCCCACTGGCATAATTAAAAACTATGAAGAGACAGCGTAAATGATAAAAGCCTGAGGTTGATCAGGAACGGGTCAGGAGCTTTTCAGACAAGGACTGCCACTCTTGTCCATTTCTTTGTCCTTCATTAGTGCACTAAACACCTAAAACAGAAAGCAGCAGAAATACTGAAATTAGTACAAGGCAAGGGATGATGAACATTATACAGCCAGGTGTGTGTGGCCACCTGCTCCTACTTATCGACTTCAGGTGTTTCAGCCACACCCATTGCAAACATACAACATATTTATGCACATGTGTATAAACTCAAGCACATATGACCTCCACAAAGAAACACTGGGTTATACTGTAGAGGTCAGTCACTTTAAAACATTGCACTGTCAGAGGACGCCACCTTGTCACAAGTCAGTTCATGCATTTCTGCCCTGTTAGATCTGTAATGACATCTTAACCACACCGTGGTACACCAGGCAAACTCACAGAGCTGGTCCACTAAAACAGAGCATAACCACCTAGTGTCTAAACCATGTAGAGCATAACCACCTTTACCAGCATTTATCTGACACTTTTATCCAAAGTATCTTACAATTCTGACTGAACACAACTTGAGTAATTGACGGTTAAGGGCCTTGCTCAGGGGCCCAACAGTGGCGGGGCTTGAACAAGCAACTTGGTTGAACCAGTCAAGTACCTTAACTATTGAGCTATCACTGCCCACTGCCCTAATAAAGAACACGATATGCAGCTTATTAAGATTGCCCATTAAATCAGAACTCAGAATGAATAACTACAAAGCCCCATGATCAAGCTCAGTGCTAACATCCTATTGCTAACTCACCCCAGGCTGCTCCAGAGTCACCTGGGAAGCCAGTGCTGACTCACCACAGAGGGACTAACCAACCTGGCTCCACTTGCGGTTGCCGCTGGTCATCTGCGTGCAGGCGATGCTGGCGAACAGGCGCTCAGCAGAGACGTCGTCAGGCAGGCGTGTAAGGAACTGGGCAACATGGATGAAGTCCATGCACAGGAGCGTGTCCTCGTACAGACGCAGCATGCCGAGGCCTGTGCGGAACAGGAACTCTTCCCCGTCGCGGCAGAACACGTCCCACACGCGGCATGCTACATCCAGGGGCAGGGACTTGCTGTAGAGCGTAAAGATCCTGTGGGCATGTGCGCATGCACACAGAGTTAGCACACAGGCTGATGGTTTTTTGAACAGGCTAAGATATAAAAATATGTATATAAGTAGAGGACTATATTTAGAAAGTTGATTATATGATCCCACATTAGAACCCTGAGGCCAGTTAGTGAGTTAGGTAGTTTTATTGCTTAGGACAATAAAAGTTACTGTAGTATTAGGGCCAACTACTCACCAGTCAATCAGGTAGAGGTCTGGGGTGAGGCCAGAGCTCTTAAAATGACTGAACAGTCGGGGGAGATTTTCCTCAAAGAAAACCTCAAAAGCTGCAAAGTACTTCAGCATCTAGAGGGAAATTAGCAGTATGACAGCAGTGAAACCACACCAGCTCACCCCCAACCCCCCTTGCAAAAATGAGAAGTCAGTGAGTTAACAGACAGTACCAGTTCGTGGTCCACTCTGAAGAAAGCCATCTGACAAGGTTTGTTAAGAAGATTGGCGAAGGCGATGAATGCATCAGCCTCCTCCAGATTCAGGATCAGCACGGCAGCGATGAAGGACATTCCCTGGACCTGCAAGCAGTACAGCACAAACAGCTCATCATATGCTGAGAACAGCCTGCATCACGAGCATACACTCGAACACAGTGAACAGCCTACAAACAACAAACACACTGCACATTACATACATAGGCCTACAGCACACAGAAACACCCGACAAACGGGTTGCAAAACACACATGCACGCAGCATGACAAACATGCATATGCAGGCTTAGCAAGGTGGGAAAGGCGTTCCCTGCTTACACATATCCATCTTACTGCATCCCATTATATGGAAAGTAGAATCATAGCAGTTTTCCTTCTTAACCATTTCATTATAAAGCAATACCCACATATCCAACATCGGGTCGGTAACAGGTGTAAGCTCCAAGCACACTGTGGAGGAGGTCATGGTATGGCCCACCCTGGAACACAAGCAGAACGGAAAGGGAGGTGAGAGGCTGTAGCCACAAACCTCAACAGCCAGGACACAGCCAGGCTGAGGAGAAAGGTCTTGTGAAGATGTGAGGATACACACTCCTCCCACTCCCACTTCCTGGTAAGAGATGAGCAAATGTACCTTCTGGAAGATGTATAGTGAGGGGAATGTGCGTGAAATGTCCAGCTTGATGAGATCCAGGCTGGACTCACGGTCTGCCATGGACGCACCGCTGTCTGTGGTGAACATCGCAACACCATGACCTGTCACATTCCTACCTTCAGACTAATACACGAATACACAGCAATATTACAGACTTTCCAGAGTATGCAATAACTGACGTTTTCCTGAGTTGGGAAAGCACGACAAGTCAAAGGGGACTATTAACTAATCAGATGTCAGTGTTTAGATGGTATGTAATACCTGTGGTGTTTCTGTTCACAAAGGGGAAAGCAGAGTTCATTATGAACACAGCAGGGCAGCTGGAGCTTAAAACCCTTAGTAGCGCACTCTGAGTTCTGGGTTGCTGACGGGCTAAAGGGCAGTGGCTTTACCTCACGCTCAGTGCCAAAGCCACACGCCAGAGCTGGTGAAGCCTAGCTCAGCACAGACTCTGCCTCGTTAAGAGATGGGAATTCCTTGGTCTAAACAGTTTTGTTGACTGATTAATGAGTAACAAAAGGTTGGGCTGTGAGCCCTGACTTCAGTTAGATGAACTTTTCAGAGCAAAGCTCAAAGATTTTCTTTCAGTATTCAGGATAATTAAAATTGTTTTTCAGCATTTATGAATTACGTTTCAGTTCTGTTCAGCTACTTTTTTGAATGTCCTGAACATTCAGTATGAACGTTCAGATTTCTGTGCCACCTCTATCAGTATGCAAATCAACATGGATTCAGATTCACATCAGTACAGAATCAACATTTCTACTTACATTGCAATAATTTTGTTTCTGTAACCCTTTAGTTAAAATAGTGACTTATTGTTAAAATGTGTTGCAAGTACATTGAAATACTAATTAATAATTCAGAAAATAACCCAAGCAAGTAAGACAGCTGTTTTTATGCACATGGTTGTAAATGTTTTGCACCTGTAACTGCACTCAGAAGTCTGTGACAGGTAGTCTCTGAAATAAAGCATTTGACAAACATTGTAAAACTATTTTAAAATTATCTACACTATTGGGCCATGCTATGGCATGATTTAAGTCCTAAAGTCAAAAATAACAATGAACGAGAAAGCAACTGTCAAACATCTAGAACTTCAAAGTCTATTTTGAGTTTGACAGTGCAGTAGATAATGAATGCTAACACTTGCAATAAACAGGTTTCAGATATTTGATGTTTAAATATTCTGCAAAAGCTTTCAACCCGAACAGTGATATGAACTACAGGAAGAGTCTTTGGAAATGTTTTTCCAAGTTGAAGAACTGATGTTAAGATCAAGAACACATGTAAGGGGGAGGGGAAGCTAAAGACCATCAGCTCAGCCAACTGCTCATCCACCCTCCCAGATCCTCCTAAAACATGTTTACCAGCTGCATGAGGCCAGTGGATTGAGGAGGAAATGGAGGAAAGCACAGGGAGTACAGCTGCCAAACTCGCCTGGCGCTGGCTAGCCTGGTGTGTAACGAGATAAGATCTAAAGCTGACGTCTGTCTGTGAAGCGTCCTTGAATTTTAAAAATGTGCTGTATAAATGGAAACATCAACAACAACAATAATAAAGATCACAAAGATAAAATGCTAGCTGAAAGGCTTATCAGAGGGACATGAAAGGGTACTGGCACCCATTCTGAGAGGGTAAACGGATGCAGTTAGCGCTCTCGTAAGGTTGGCTCCTGTATAGACCAGACGTACCCTCTGCTTCAGCCTCGCAGCCCACCTCTCTGAAGGTCTTCCAGCGCTCCTTGGCTCGGGAGAGAAAGATCTCATAGAGCTCTGGAAAGGGGTTTGGAGAACACCTTTGCATCTTTTTTTGCATTATGTTCAAACAAATGGAAAGCAGGTAAAAATTCATTTTGAAGAGAAAACAGTGCAGAGAACAGGACTACTGTTGGCTGGTGAGAGAGATCGTAGGGTTCAACAATAATGATTGCCCTTAGGCAAGCAAAATACTACAAATTACCTTGGCACATTAAGGCAAGATATTAGCAAGTGTACACTAATTCATCTGAATAATTTATTTTTTAAATGACTCTGGACAGTAGAAATCCATCCATTTTTTAGGTTGTACTCATGTTTTTTGACCCCTACAGAAATGTGAATCCATAGCATTACTGTTGTGCCCAGCTAAACACCCACAACCATACAATTACCATGTCAATATTGATGCTGCATTAAGAATAGCTCACTGCCCAAACAATAACCAATCAGAAGTGGTTTTGTGGTCTGAAACCAACCAATCATGAAAACAGAATGAAGAGAGAGTTGCAGGCCCACAATTGAGCGCTTATAAAATTTAAGGGCATGTCTATTAATGTGGGAAGTGAGTGCAGGTGCAAAGTAAGTGTTTACAATAGTGTCTCCATGCAGTGCCCCAAGGAGTTACATATTCACTTTGACTAGAAAAACAATTCTCTAATAGATTCCACATAACTTCTCCACAGGCTCTTCAGTGTGAGAATACCTGCAGTGATGTTCAGATCATTCCCAATGGCTAGGCTCCACACTCGGCCCCGCACATTGGGTGGCAGACCCTGCCACCACAGATCTTTAACTTTCCTAGTGCTACGCCTGAGACACACGGCAAGGAGGAGTGAAAAAGGGCTGGTTAGTGTGTTAACATGAGCTCATTATAAAGTCTGTAATATGTGTTCAAGATCTTCAGTGGTGCCTTAAATAAAAAAATATATATATCAGTGGGAAAATAAAAAGCCCAACACCATATAATGGTGACCAGATTCTATTTGCTATTAAAGTCACAAGACTACTACTGTGTATGTATATCAGTTGTTTAACTTGGTTCCCAGCCCACTAGGTGAAGGGGCAGCGTTGTTCCACTCACATGCTGTCCCAGTTGGGCAGGATCTCTGTGTTCCACACCACCATGGCGCTGGCGATGCTTTCCTCCTGCCTGAAACGTTCCTTCATTTGCTGCTTCTTCTTCTGTGCCTCCTTCAGCTCTACACACACAACCACTCATTAACCAGCAGCCTGTGTTAAGACCGCTAACGCCAACTTACTTTGATACATGCTAAAACAAACAATGGATGATGCAAAAAGGAGCAATGCTGGCTAGCTTTATGCCAGGGGAGGCCATAGTGTAGGAACAGAGGCCGAGAGCAGAGTGAAGCATGTGTGTCAGTTGAGCAAAACAAGTAAAATGCGGTTACCCCTCTTCTTGGCTTCGGCTACCATCTCGTTGTATTCCTGACGGTGGCGCTGAGCTTCCTCTTCAGGCTTCGCAGGAAGGTTGCTGAGAAGGAAGTAAACACACTTAGTCTGCACCCACCAGAAAAGAACATCAGTAGATTCAGTGTGTTCCCTTTTCAGATATAATCCAGGTCAAGACCTCTGCTCTATTGTAATTCCACCATTATCTAAAGCTTCACTATTTGGCAGGATGAAACAATTGTAGATAATCTGGCTGCCCCATTTCTCACCAATCTATAACATTTCCAATTTGAACTGTGTCAGGTCAGATCATAGCCAGCAGAGAATGCATTAACATGTCTCACAAGTTGCCAATCTTCTCTCCATTGGTCAATCATACCTGCAAGTCAGTTATTGTTCTCCATTAATCTATGAGTTGCTAGTTTTGATCACATTCCTGAGGTAACCTACATAATAAAGATCTGCAATATTCTCATCACCAGGGATGGATGGTAACATCTGCACCATACATGCAGACAATTACATCAACTACTTACCTCCATATGCTACTTGGCCATTCAATATTTGCTTATGAAATACCAGTCGTGGCAGAGAAAGTGTTATCATTCCAGGATATCCACACTGTCTTTACTAATAATGCATTTATAGCATATACTTCACATTATAAGCCTCAAACCTGAACATTCAAAACAAACAAATTTTGGTATTCAGAGCATCAGTCACACTTTTTTGTCTGCATGTCTCCTGCTCTCCTGTTTTACCATTCATCCATACTTAATCTTAATCCTGCAGGGGAAAGCAGCAGAGAGGCGACCTAGGAGGCTCACGTGGTGAAACACAAGCTCTATCGCCAGGGGCCCAGGCCTATTTTTAGCCCTTTGTTTGTGTGAAGTGATCTCCCTCACTGGTCTCCAGACTACACCGCTCACCACGCCTTATCCTGCCAGGAGAGGAGGCCAAGCACAAGCTGGCAGGGCATGAAATAGAGTGACCTGCAAGGACACACATAGCGCTGTGTAGTCTCCTGATATAGCCCTGAAGACAATGCAGTCTCTAACAATGTATGCCACACAGGTCTAACGCCAGCACATATGATGAGTGCTATGAGTTTTACCAACTACCCAAGAAAATGTAGGCAATTTAAATAATGACCGAATAGTGACCAAATCCAGATGGTGGAAATAACTGGAGTTGCAGAAATTATGGGCATCAGAGTCATTTCACAAAAAAATGGCTGACAGGACTAGTCCTAGACACTTACGCTGGCCGCTCTTCTAATATGAGTGCTGTGGTGGACAGGGGTTCAAACTGCAGATTCTTGCGTCGTCCTGAAGTGGGCTGGGGTGGACTGTGGCCTGCTTTGCTTGTCTTAGCTTCATACTCCTGCAGATATTACAAAAACAAATATTTAATATCCATTATGACTTTAGCAAAGAAGGATCAAATGAATGGATGTCAAAGGATGAAAGTTCTGCAACAGCTTTGGACATAACTTGGAAAGTAGTGAAATGCAAATGCAGCAAAAAACACCTAAACAAATGGCTGACTGGAATCAAAATCACAAGGCTGGCTGGGGCTCCAAGGGATGTAGCTTATATGTAATTTCAATAAATACGGCGAGACAAGGATCATGGGTGCTGTGTGTTCAATAAAGAGGATGTGGTTTAGAGTTTAACGGGGTGGCTTCACACACTCCAGCTCCTCAAAGAATTCTAGCAGTTGTGAAACTCATTAGCGAGAACCCAGATGAGGTTTTATATGAATGTGTGGCAAGACACAGTTCCCTATTCTCCACATGTTTCAAGACATCCAGAGCACAGCTACAATCCCACATCACTGGCTGGCTGAAAAACAGCACAAGAGCGAGCTTTCCAAGATGCTGCCAGAGGAATCAATGGCTATACTGATCATAAGGGTTTATTCCCCAAGCAGATAATAGCTGAGCATGAGTGTTAAAAGTACAAGACATACAGTAGCAACCTAATATCAGCGGAAAGTCTGTTGTCATTACAAAATAAATGTCTTACGTGACGTAACATAGTATTAACATACATAAGGATATCATAGGCAGGAAAGTACTTAAAAATTAATGCAGAAATGGCAGCAAAGCAGAACTGAGTTTCAGTTTCAGCATCACCACAGCTGATTATGACTAAGATGTCTCATGTGTTTTATTCATTTTTTAACAAACTAGCAAGATGACTTCCTGGCAAGGCAAGTGCAGGAGTGTGCAAGTGTTAGTAATGTATGCTGCAAGTGCAGGAGTGCACAGCATCCAGTTAAGCATATAAGCAGGCAAAGTGCATGTGAAAGGCTGGAATGACGCATGACACTGCAGTGCTCCACAGATGAGAGAGTGGGAGAGGAAGAAAGGCATACCCCTGCATTTAACAGGTTGGGTGTTGATACAGATGTGAGATTGCCTGGGTTACTGTCCTGAAGAAAGAGAAAGGAGACATGGTACTCATGAAAGAAAAAAAAAAAAAAAGTCAAAAGCCCAAGTCTGTTGATGAAAAGAATCACCTTAGATCTGTGCATCAACCCAGATAGTTAACACCACCAGCAATGAACAAACGCCAGAAGTCACCAATTTGCATGATTTTATTTGCATAACGCCAACTGGACTCTATGACCTTTCATTCACCACAAGAACTGGCGGGTGAAGCATCTCTCGACACTGCCTTAGTCTCACGTGGAGGCCTTTGTGCGGCCGGGATGATGTAGTGCATTAACTCATGACAGGAACACCTTTTCTCTCACACTTATGAGGTCACTTGAGTGCACTAGCGTTAGGTGGCTCAGGGTGAATTAAAAGGCCTTGGGGCCAGGTCTGGCACTGCGTTCGTCTGGAGGAGAACACAGATAAGGGCAGGAGGCAGACATAGTGTGATGCTGGCCTTGGGACTAAAGAAGTAGAACACACTCACACTCAAAGTAGAAGAGGACACAGCTACACTTGTGTATACAAATGGGACAAAGCCTAAATGCAGAGACTTAAGTCAACACATGCATTTGTATGCATGCATATACCCACACATAGACACACACATACAGACAGATAAGAACATGCACACACAGATGCAGACAGACAAAGAAGCACATGAGGACAGAAAAAGACACGCAGAGACACAGACAGAGACACACACACACTCACAGAAAGATGGATAAGCTGGGCTTCAGGCCCATGATTCAGATGCACCTATTGCTCATTTTACACACTCATAAATCTACAAATTCCCCCCAATGCATGCAGTCACCACCTGCCACAAAAATCCAAAACATGCTCAAATGTATTTTCTGACATGTTGGGACATTTTGTATCTGCACTCAAATGTAATACTTGAAAAGAGAAGTGAAATCAGCAAAAACATTCATCACACTGCTGGCCCTTTTACTGCTCTGTTCCTGGCTTGCACAGGCATAATCCTCAAGTTTCAGCACCTCTGGTGCAGAAAAGAACTTCTGAAGGCTAGTTTGACCAACGCAGTTTATGTGCCGTCCTAAAATGAATGCTGTCCTTTGGAAAGATCAGGATGTGAAAATAATGAGCATGATTTGATAATAGTCAAAACTCGTAAGAACTCGTAAGTGCCATTAGTTACTGCACTAATGTTAACAGGTTATACAAAACCAAAACAGACTGAAACTTTACTTTGTCTAAAACAACAATTACTGACCAGTATCACCAATGCACCAAAACACAGCCTACACTCGCCTTGCATTTCCTCTTCCAAATTGCCGGTACACTGTCACCTCATTCAAGAGCTAAACTAAAAACCAAGAAATCAAGTTATTAAATAAACTATAAGACATTAAAAGGGATATATTCTGGGCTAATTATAACTAAATCTCTATTCACAATAACCCTAGCAAATTGCTTCAGCCATGAGCCTAGAGTTATAGAATCTCTTACTAAAGCTGTCTGTAATAGGTTTTATATATTTTATGTGTTTTTAACTCATGAAGAAAATTGTGAAAGTTATGGTTACTATCACGGTAACCATGGCTCTAAATAAATTCTTCCATGAGTGAAAATAGTCCCATCCCTGAAACAAAGAATTGCAATAGTTTACAGGTTAATTTACTAATACTTTCAACAGAAAAAATCATGAGCGTTCTACAAAATGTGTTTGACATTTGTGCATTTAAATATCTTGCCTGCTATGTCTGTAGAATTAATTTTGTATTCTATAATAAGTACACTGATATTTTTGTTTGTGTTAACAGACGGTAGATTAAGTTCAAGTTTAGCCCATTTAAGTTACAAATAAATTAACAAATTACTTCACTTTACAAAATAGTACACATGAAACAAAATGTTTTTTTCAGATGTGCGACTTGCTTCAGCTTTCCTGTGGTCACCACTGTAAATGAAGTCCTAGCAGTTAGGCAGCAGACCTGCTGAATGGTCCTGGAGTCTTTGGGGGTGCTCTCTCTCGGTGGGACTTTGCCAAACAGCTTCCAGCCCGGAGCACTATGAGCTTCCCTCTGCCTCCGGGAGAAGAGGCCCCTGGCGAAGAAACAACCAGAGCGCATCTGTCAAACTGTCATACTGTGACTGCCAAACACTGCACTCTGACTTCTTTGATGTTTTACCCCAAGCCTGCTTTAGGTAAGAAAGCAAGCAGATAGGTAGGTATGGAAGTCAGTCAATAAATAAATATGCAAAGTAAATAAATAAATAAACTGTATTCATGAAATCACATTTGGCAAAACAAGTAAACAGACCCAATTAAAAAAAAAAAAAAAAGGTAATGCAGCTCGACGGCCCAGCTCTACACGCAGCTAAAGCACTGTGAAGCCAGAAGTTAAACGCAGCATAGCTATTTACTCTGACCTATATAAGCTTCTAGCCTGAAAACTGCAAAACACCATCCAGTAACTCGTAAGCCTTTTTTGTTCTGCACTCCACACATTGTTTTGTTTCCCAGTGAACCATTGCTACACACCAAAAGCAGTCTCATGAACTTTAACCATATCTACTGCCAGTTTTTGCATATTTAGTCATCAACTGAACCTCAATGCACCTCACCTGAACACACTAACCAAGCCGATAAATAAAATGGCCAGAAAGGGTTCCTGGTTGGGGCAGCAGTGGACTGAACACACAAATAAAAGGACATGTACATATATACACAGCTCCATATGTCCAAGCACTTCAGCTCTGAGTGCAGCCGTTCTGGGCCACATTAGCAACCCTTCAGTGGGCCCCATGCCCAAAGCGCCCGCAGCAGAGTATGTCATGTGCATGTGCATGTGCATGACTATGGCCTGGGTTCCAGCCTTGTGTTTCTCATTAGCATGCCTCCTCTGACAGACAAAGCTAATGTCCATGAGCTGACTACTAGTTTACATCAGCCTTCAGTGGCAAGGCTGTGTTATCCATCATTAGGTGGTGCTCTTACCTGCCAAAAATCTCAGAAAGCCCATTCTTTTTCTGCCCCAGGGCCAGGTCTGGGACAGCTACGCTTAGCACTCCGGGGATGTTATCTGGGGCGCTCTGGCGTCGGTTGATTTCATATGTGTTCCTGGAGATTAGGCTCACGTCCATAAAGGTCAAGTCGTGTTGCCCATGTGGATCGGAGCAGCACTCTTGACCCTCGGGGCTCAGAGGAGTGGGGTCAGAGCCAAGGGAAGGGCTCTGAGACAAGGACCAGAAAAAATGTGGCCTAGGGGTTAAGTCTGCTTGGGCGGAACAGTCAATGGAGGCAATTCCTGATTCCTGGCCTCCACTGCTGGCTTCCCTTTGAGCTGGGCTATATAACAAAGGATGGGAACCATGCACTGAGCTGGAAGTCCTGATCTCATCTTTGTCTTGTTGCTGGATTGCTACTCCCACATCTGAGGTTGTTTGAACTGGTTGAGCATCCGAAGTACACGAGACAGAGCTAGTGGATGGGACAGCTGATAACGCGTCAACACACTGTGCTGCACCGTCAGAGTCTGAAAATAATTCCCCGTTAACTACTGCTCTGCTGTATTTACGGGAAGAGCAGCATAAAGGAGAAGTAGACTCGTCACAGGTGGAGAAGCAGTTCACATTTCCGTTCGGGAGCTTCGTTACGCTCGCCTGACTCGGGCAGTCAGGTCGGGCTTCTTCACATGGATCTCCGGTACTAGGGCGCAGTACAGCACGGTCATGCCATCTCTCCTTTCCAGTCGAGCCATGTCGGGTTTTGTGCGGGGAAGCAGCCTGAGGGTGCAGCTCGTCCATGTCCTCTCGCTTCTCTGGAACATCAGCGTACGGAGGTCTCCCTTCCTCAGCACCTCTGTCTCCAGCGGCTGATTCAACCATTAGCTTTCTCTGTGACTCGGTGAACCCGTCAAGGATGGCATGACCACCTCGATCTGAAATGACATTTCTTTAGAGATCTTTTGGATCCCGATGGGTGAGAAACCTGTAACAAAAGCAATCACACTTCGCTAGTCCGGTTTGAGAATATCCAGCCAACTACCTCTAGGTAGGTTAGCGAGCGATATGTGACAAGGTAGCTACAGACATAGCCTGTGTTAGCTATCCAGTTACTGCAGCAACTCGGTAGCAGGATCAGTGATTTCCGAGATAGGCTGTTTATTCCGCGTTCACAGCATAAAACCCAGTATCGGCTTAGTCTCGACAGTGCTAGATTAGTTTAGCTAAACTAAACTAAACTAAACTAAGCTAAGCTAAAATAAGCTAAGCTATCTTTGCAGCTCCACTCTCGTTCCTTTCCGTGTCATTAGTCCACGCTTGGTTCTACAACAAAAAGCAAATGTATAATTATTACATCCTCTTTTTTACCATCGTGAAAACTCCGCCAAATATAAAAACCAGAACCGCGTGGCGTGTGTGTAAAATAACTACCGTTCAAAGCAATGTCAGTGAGCTACACTAGACCTTCGCGGTTCAGCGGGTGTCCAGCTACCTCTCCCCTCTCCAGCCATCTTCAAAGGCCAATGACGTCTTCTCAGAGAAGGAGAAGACGGCTCTGCGCCCTCTGCTGCTGATTCGTGTGTATTGCAGCTTGACGTTGTAGAATGTTCAATGAAAAATATACTGATGAAACACAATTAAGGATCATTTGGGATAATTAATTTGAAAGCATAAATGTACATTTTTACCCTGAAGCAATAAGGTGACAAATGGAAAGCTTCATTTTCGTTTGAATAAAAATAAAATCTTATCTTTGGAATTGCATTCACACCTGTGTACACCTAAAAGTTGGTTTTCATACGCTAAGTCAGATCAGTTGTGAAGGAGATTACTGAATTCACCTCCTAATACCTTCCAGGACTGGAAATCAAGAATCAGAATAAATAAATAAATAAATGGCATGAATAGGCAAATTATGTAGCCTCTGTGTGCTTTTTTTCAAAGTAGGTGCATATTCAGGCCTTTTGCGAGAAAGAACACTTCTTAGTTGCACCTACAGGTATAAATAGCAGGGTGCCCCATACCAAACATAGCAATGCTGTCTCTGCTCAGCCTTCATGCATACCTGATTATCCTGAACCACCAGTTTGCGACATGCCCACTCTACCACATACCTACTCTGTTTTCACCCTCTTCAGAAAGCCCCTACCATTTCTACATGCTTCTCATAGCTGTGTAAGTGCTGCCAAATCTAAAATTGCTTAAGGATCTGAGAATTGAGTCCTCAATTGTTCTGTTCTTCACTCTTTCTTTTTTCTTTTTGTGTGCCATTTTTTCTTTATAGGCCTACTTTCTTTGTGGCTATTTTACAATTTCAGTATACCTTTCTATTTAATTTTGTAACTTTAAAAGATTGCCCTGTACTTGCTTAAAAAAATATTAGGTAGGGCTAGCTACATCAGAGCATAAAGTAACTTTGTAAGACACTGTCTTTTGGCAGCTCACGAATGGTGCGTAGCTGGCGGAGGCGTAGACAGTCAGGGTAATTGTAATGATTGGCCACTACCTAGCATCTTTGTTGTCATGGTTTCCCTGTCTCTTGTCTTTGTTTTGCTTTAATTCCTTGTGGTTCCATTTCTTAGTTTCATTTTCTCCGCCCCTCATGAGTTGCACCTGTGTCTTGTCAAATCTCATTGTACGTGTATTTAAACCCTATCTGTTTCAAGTTTCAAGTTTGGTTTATTTGTCACATACATAGTCATACACAGTACAACACGCAGTGAAATGGTGGAGAATACTCTGCTGTACGAGATACGTGCCGTGGTGTGTAGAGAAGGGCTGCGGAGAAGTCAGGGGTAGCAGGAAGAGCGAAAAGAGCGAAAAAGATAGCGAAAAGAGCGAAAAAAGTGCCAGGTGTGGACGGAGCAGTCGTGACGGCAGCCGACCTCACCGGTGCCATCTTGCTATGTGTTTGCTGGTCATTGTAATCCATTCCTTGATCGCGATTCCTAGCAGTGTGTTAAATCCTGGCCTCTCTGCCTGTTTTGTGATCTCTATTGTTAAGTGTTCTTAGTGTTTCATTACTTTTATCATTGTGCGCTCAGTGCAAAGTCTCATTACTAGACTAAGGTATATGACAAGGATTTCCTGTGCTGGGCCTAAATGAAACTTAAGGATCACAAGAATTTCCTGATAGGCAAGTTTTTTTTTTTATCTCTTCAGATAATCTGGCAAAAGATCTTATCTTATTTGAAGTTCCAATAGGCTACATACGATGATTTCTTTCTTCAACCTTTGCATTAAAAGTTTGGATAGATATTGGACCACTGCAAGCCATTACTGTTGTGAACATAAAGAGTATTTATTATGATTGGGGTAGCCTGGACTATCTCGATTTTGATTTCTTTTGTGCTGTGAAAGGGAAACTGGCACCAGTTACAGGACAAATACAGTACAGTGATCCACACAAATTGGATAGCCATGGCTGCAGTTGGTTCTGTGGAGAGGGTGACTTTTAGTAACGAGCTGGTGTCATACCACCAAGACATGACTGTCTAGAAAGTCTACAGCCATGAGGACAAAGACTTGCTTTCTGACAAAGTCCTATCCACCACGACATGGAGCCAAAGAAACATTCTGCTGCCTGCATTTGTGCAGTTTGAATGTGAAGCAGAAATATCTTAAACATAACACTGTACACTTCAGATGGCCTGGGGAAATACCATGTCATTCCAGGTCAAGTGGTGGAACAGTTTGGCTGGTCATGACCTCAGCTATTACTATAGTTTGCATTCTAAACAGTGCATGTAATCATTTACACCTAAGTGTTTAGTGTTGTTTACTTTGACATAATAATGTGGCAGTCTGGAACTCCTATATATTAAGAGAATAATTCTAACCTGAATCCAATGTGAAACCTGTTCTTGATAACTGCATTGTATTAAAATTGGTGCTACTGCACAGTTCCATTTTTCTCTGTACTAACTTGACTGTTCATAGATATAAATGTATATGATACCACTCTGTATTATTATGTAAATACTTAATAGTCTTAGGTAATTAATAGTCTTAGGTAATATTGGCAATGCAGTTTTAAAATCTAAACAGGAAGACAGGAAAATAATTTAGAAGATGCACAGCAATGATTTTGCTAATCACAGTAACATGATCCTTGTAAGATGGTAGTGTGAGTGACACACCTCAGCTCTCAGAAGAACATCCTCAGAAGGACATATCAGCATATCCATGTCACCAAAGTCTTAAATCATTAGTGTATGACAGTGTCGTAACTTGTGTACATTTTTAAGCAGGAATGTGGATCCAATGCTTCACACTTATAGTCCCTGCTCCTCAGGTGCTTTCTTAGGCAAGCACTCATTTATTGTAATAATTCTATATCCATGGTGCAATTTATGTACCTTGTACTTTTTTGACACACACCACTCTTATTTATTCTAAATGTCATTTGTTCTTTCACAGATGACATACTGGCATATTGACATTGATTACATCATCATATTACACATTGGTGGGATTAAAATTACCATAAAACTGCTCTTTAAAAAATTATCTGTATTTCAACATGAGTAATCTTGCCTTTTTTAAAGCATAAAAAAATAACACAAACGAAGTGTCAACTTTAGCCTCGCCATCAAGTGTACTTTGTTATATGTCAATGCAAATCTTGAGTAGGGTTGTACTTTCATTACAAAATCAATTCAGTCATGAAGTGGCATGTTAGAACACATGTGGCAGGTTTCCTCTTGTGGGTATAGCTGATGAAAGACATTTAGAGTAACTCATCTGAAAGATCTGCAAAGACAACCAACGCTGAGTGCAAGCTTTTCTTCAAGAAGTAGATTTAAGGGGGAATACTCTTGCTGATGACTATCCAGATTATTAATTACTGTTACATGGTCTGTTGTGCCTATTTGTAATCTTTGTAATAACTGCCTGGGTTTAGAAAAGGGTCATGGACAATGGACAGAAAAAGGTACAGCAGGTACCCTGCAAACACAGGCCTTCTATTGACCACATGTTCCCTATTCTAACAGTCTCTTACAGAGGGAATCAGAACCCAAACACTGTGTTCATGTCTAAAGATTATGAACTAATACTCCAGGCAAATCAATGTTTGTTTTCTATGGGAGGTTCATGTTCAAAGTTCTGTTTTTGATTATGTTGTATGCTGCCAATGGAAAGGTACTTTCTTCCACTGCATTGCCTTTTTTCTTGTCATCCTGTAGCCACACCCTGTTATATTTACTACACAGTGAAGCAGTACAAACAATGACTAAAAAGAACATTTTATGTTTCAGAGATGTTCAATTTCAAGCGATTTGCAACTGCCCTGAATTCTGTATGGAACAACCATATGGCACAAACGATACAATAAACAAGAATGTTTTTGTCCATAAAAATACTGAAAGCTGCAATGGTGGACAGAGACAGGAAGCTAAATTTGGAAATTTACTGGAATAAACATGAAAAAATATGTTATGGTATCAAATAAAATCATCCAATCAAGAAGGGCTCAGCTGTTATTCAGATAAAACACTGCTTTGGTTTGGTTGCTTTGGTTTGGTTTCGCCCCCCACCCCCTCCCCCCACATATACACACTCACTTCATTAGGGAACCCATTTGTCACACTGTTTTCTCAGTGTAGCCAAGATCCTGTCAGATCCTGTAAAATGCGATGCTGAAGAGCGTTCAAAACACTGAAAATGGTACACTGTACTACTGAAGGTAGTTTTTGAACGGTACTGAACAGTACTACTGAAGGTAGTTATTAAAATGCCAGAATTTGTCTCAGTGCCACTTCAGTTTGACACTTTTGCAATAGTGCTGGCGATGTGCACCTTGCGGATTTCGCAGGTGTTTATGATTTACGTTCAAGACCTTTAGATAGATAGACAGATTCAACTTTGTTCAGTTTATATCTCCCAGTTTATGTTGCCCTAGCCACTCCAAGTTAACATGTCTGGTTAGTTTTAAAAGCATGTATTGCTCCTCATTGTGTTGGTCCTTGCCAGGTAGATGCTACATTATCTACACAAGTCTGAAATGAAAATGTGATTGACAGTGGCATTCCTGATATGATGTAGGTTAATGCTATGAAAGTTCAGGAGCCAGGTCTATGTGACACGAGCATTGTCTCAGAGGATCAGGCCAGCTCAGACACAGGATCTGTTCACACTACAGATTACATTACAAACCAGTGTGAATAACCTCAATTGAGCACATACACTTGCAGACTACTCGATACCAACACACTAATGTAACTTTTTGTGATCGAATTAAATAAATATTCCTCCTGGTGGGCTTGTGTTATTTATGTACAGGTCTTCCTTAGAACCGATTTCCAGCAGGACCAGTGACTGCTTTTGGATTCTCCCTCCATGGGATTACAGGCTCACTGCCCATCTTACATCTATCTACATATCATCTTATTAGTTTGTTTTATAGCCATATATCCCTGTTCCCATTTAGGTGGCAGACCATACAGCACAGCAGTGATGACATGTTAGTAGCTTTTGCAGCAGTAAGTGTAGGCACTCCAGTGTTGCTGGAGCACCCAGTGTCAGTCACTGCTTGGTTCAAATGGTCTGTACCAGAAATGTTCAGTCAGTGGCGTTGTGGTCAGAAACTAAGCATTGTTGATGAATTTGAAGACAGCTAATGCAAAGTATGCTTGACAATTAGGCAAATGTATTATAGTACCCAAGTGTATACCAACAAGGTGACTTTATTAATATCTAGTTCTAATAAAGTATGTGGTGAGTATATATTCAAATATAAATACTGCTAAGAGTTCATCTCACTCTGTGCGGCAACAATAAACAACAAGTATTCCCAAATAAATTCATTATTTTTTACTCCCTGCAGTATATGGAGAAAGCACCATATCTTCTCCAGTTCAGCAGAGGAACACTTAAGTAGCACGAAGCACATCTCCAATATGACATTATGAGGAATACCATGCACAAATGAACAAATGCACCACAGGCATTACAAAACGAGAGTAAGAAAGTGGCAATGCTTGTTATGGCATTTCTAACTCAGCTACTGTTGAACAGATTCACCACCATTTTCAGGACATTTTATATTCAAGACAATTATACCCTGTTCTTATATAAACTGTTCTTCATCAGTTTATTGGTATAACAGTAATCTCTGTTTGATTTGTTTTGAAGGATTTAGAATTTTTTCCTTTTAAATATTTAAATGTATAGGAAATCCAATTAACAGTTTGTCATGGACAGTAACACCATTGATCTGGAAAAGTGGTGCCAAGAACATTTGGCTTGCCACAATATTGAGTTATTTCCAGCTTTAGCAATGATACTTGTCTGCTTTACCTCCAAAAGGATCTCTATATTACACCTGGAAAACTTGAAGAAAATACATATATATTAATTCATCTTCCAAACACAGAACTCTTATAATACAAAGGTCAATAAATTAACATGCTAGTACAAAAAATACTGTCTTCATAAAATAAATAAGCCACCTTAATGATAAAGTTCCTCGAAATCTGTTGTTTACAGTGTTAGCAAATGTTAGTATCTTTTCTAACCAGCCATTACGAAAGGACAGCTTTAACAGTGCACAATCTGAGAAAATTGCAAAGTGATACATACTGTGGAACTGTTAGAAGTTGTGTTAAGAACAATGAAACAAAACCATTTTTACATAGGGTATGAATAATATGTTCATGCAGTAGGTAGAACAGTCTCCATACAGGAAATGAAGAGTCAAGGCCTTAATCAGAATTCCCAGCTGGCCTGATAATCTGGTAGGTGATCAAGTACTCTGGATAAGCCTGGAAGGATCAACAATACGAGATACCGTGAGAACTGAAACAAGTCTAACTTTAAGCTTAACATACTTTTCATGTATGGCTTTGCTGGCCAAGGAGTTCAAATATAACCCTGAAGTGTAAGAAAATCAGTTTACACAACTTAAATCAATTCCACATATAATAATCCTTAACTGTGTTCAATGTCATTTTTGAATAAGTGGTTAAAAGTGGGAAAACTCTAGACCCACAAGCTGATGGCTATCACCAGACTAGGGCTAACTTTCTAGACCCAGGTTAACTATAATCCCATTGTAAACAAAAATTTCAACAGAATTTCGTTGAGGACTAGACTAAATCACTCTCTTAAACTGACCCTAAAAGTTGGGTTAGGGTAAAGGGTGTGAAGCAGAGAATGAGGAATGCAGTACCTGCTCTCCTCTGTAAATGACGTACTCGGCCAGAGCAAGGCCGTTTACACTGGGCCTCCCGGACACTGAGTGGTGGCCCGGTGGGGAGTGGGCCATCTTCATGGCGCTGAACTGCAGGAAGGACTTTCCCAGAGTCACACAGCAGAACAGCAGGTGCCTGGAGCCATCAAGGAGGTATGCTCTCAACGCACTATCCAACCACACTAATACTCTACAACAAGCTGGCACAGCTGTGCCCTAGGCAGATGGGGCATTTTCAAAAGCAAATGGCTGAAGGCAACCTGGGAAACGGTACCCTTTTTCACTTAGCTAAATGAGTAGTTCAGTGCAGGCCCGACTTGGCTCATGCTAATGCACAATACTAAACGCACCTCACCTCTGGCACATGTAGCATGACCTGTCCTTGTGAAGAGGGCACCCAGTGCCTCCTCCTATGCCATACACATACTGGTTGCTCTTGGAGGAGTTCTCAGCAAAGTAGATTCCAGCCCCAAACATTCCTCCAATATAGGCATGCCTCTCGTCAAAGCCTTTGTGGATGATGGCGTTCACGAACGGTGAACCTACACAACCAGGCATTGGCCATGTCTAGATGAAACCAGTCCCTGGAAATAGTCACTAGGCATGCTTAAAAAGCTTTGTGAATCACTCACCATGGAAGAGCATGCGCTCATTGGGGTGGTTGTGGTTCTCCTCAGACACCTCCTTCCTGCGGTGGGTGTATCTCTCCCATAGCTTCTTATTACATACCTTCTGGATCTACAAATAAGTGAAGCAAAGATGTAAGTGGAGCTTTATCTTTATCTCAGAAAATTTGCAACTTTAGTGATACAACTTTACCTTCAAGATGTTATATCTGTTGAAAATTCCCCCTGCATGGCCACCATCTCTATGTTCTCTTATTGTACTTTGCATCTGTTTACAGATAATACACATGATAATAAAGGAGTTAGGTTTCCTTTTGCCTTTGACTTTGGCCAAAACATTATATCTTTAGACACTCCGCATGATAGATTAGGAAGTACTAACCCAACCTATTCTTTTTTGTTATTTGGATGGCCAATGATTGCTCACATCAAACTTACTCTTCAAACATGAAAATGAAAGTCATGATTTGACCTAAACTTCAAACTGGATGAACTAGCATATTGTGCAAGCTTTGAAAGGAACCAATGAACCAAACAAACAAGCACACCACACACATACACAAAAACAATGTACCTCCTCTTCAACAGACTGAAATTCCTTGTCATCTGAGGCCAAATCAATGAATATAGTTCCACTGTTGGTTGTGTTCAGAGTCAAGTATGGATTCAAACCTAAATCAAACCACAGAGAGGAATGTTCAATTAAATTAATCAGTACAATCTATAAAAAATGATTTATTAATGAAACTCCCACATCTGAGGCAAAACAGAAGGTCTGAAGTTAATCTAAATTCTCACAGGGATATATGAACAAAGTAAATAAAAGTGTGTGGAGACTACATATAATGCTTTTACTGTTATGAAGCACTTGACAGTGGAAGCTTGGGATGAATGCAGCACTTACTCTGAGGTCCACTAATGAGTCTTTCTACCCCTTTGATTATCTTGTGCCTGTGGCCATAGGCATTGATGCCAATCTCCTTCAGTTCTTTGTGCCCCATTTCCACAAGCACGTCCAGAGTTATCTTTAAATATGGTCACAAATGAACAAGGTCGCACCAGACAGAGGAGATTCAGAATATACAGTGGAGCAAAAATATACTACAGATAAACACATACTTTATAATATATTCATCTAGACATGTTCTTTACTAAATTTGGAATTATACTTATTTGACACAACAAATATCAATGTGATACTTGCTGTGCCATCTATCACATTTGGTCTTACCTTTCCCACAAGGTATTTGGTAACCAAGCCCTGATAAGCCAAGTGTTTCTAGATTCAACACTGGTTATCAATTTGCAACAAACGTCTTTGCAGTTTTAAGCTGTGATATTGAGAAAAACAGAAGGGTTGAGCACCTGTTCCCTGTCAAAGATCTCCAGAAGATGTTTCAGACCAAGTTTATGAAGGAACTGAGTAATACTTAGGTCTACACCCATTCCTGGAAAAAGAGAAGTAATTTAAACACATTTGCAATGCCAGAAACATATGCGTGTTTGAAGCAAAGAACCAGCATGACCTAAACCATTTACAGTTACAATAAGCTTGCCAGACTTACCCTCTTCAGTCTTCTCCACCTCTATGGCACCCTCAGCCCCTGAAGGCCCAAGGAGCTCAGGGAAGACCCCAGTATGCATATCTAAGCTGGAAGTGGATGAGCGGGTTGTGGAGCTGGAGGAGAGGGCAGAAGACACTACACCACTGGAGGATGAGATGCTGATGAGCTGCGGTTTGTAACACGCTGGTAGCGCAGATGGGGGCATGGCTGCGGTCAGCAAGGCACGGACATCATCAGCCTAGTGAAGTAACAACAAGAGGTGAAGGGGGTGAATTCAGGAATTCAGTGGGAATGCAATGGATAGATGTACTACATTATGTATAGTGCTACATTTTAGCACAAAACACCATGGTTTATGCAGGGCTGACTGGGGCAAATATATACCCACTGATTTTATCTGCAGACATGAGAAAAGAAGTAATCTGACTCTAAAGACTCTAAAGACAGTGAGCACAGGTGCACTGAGCCGATTAGACACAACATGAATGAGTAAATGAGAAACAGAGCATGGATGGATTTTTTTACTTATTCACCTGTATCCATCTAGTTACGTTACTGCAGGCCTTTCAAAGGATTTTTTTCAGTCAAGTTTCAGTCAGGACCGTAATGCAACATGCTCTCTGGCAACATTATTCAGATCTTCGTATGAGGAACCCATGCAAAATACATTATCTTAAAGGTACAATAAGTATCTATGAAATGTTGAAATTAACTATAAAACTGTCACACTGGCTTTTTTTTTTCTACCACATTTGGTCTACAGTGCTTATTACTACTTTGGTTACTCTGATATGACAAGCCAAGTGCCCATCTAAGGGCCTGTAATAATGTCTGTAATAAACCTTTAAAATGCTTATTGCACCTTTAAGTTGTAATTAAACCAGGAGGCAGAAATGAATAAAACATCCAATGGGGAGTGTGTCAGAAGGAACCACGAGACACCCGCCTGACCAGGGAACTGAAACAGAGGGAGAGGTGGCATCTGCTAGGGGTACCGTGACGAGGTCCAGCGGTGACTGGCCTTCCTGATTGTGGATCGTGGGGTCGGCGCCGTGCGCCAGCAGCAGAGCACACAACTGCGTCCTCCCCTTCTGCGCAGCCTCGTGCAGCGGGGTGAATGCCCACTTGTCGTTGGCGTTGATGCACGCGTTGTACTTGATGAGCAACGCGGCCACATCCACATGCTGCCAATGAGACACACGGCTTGCTCTCGCATTCCATTTCCTGGCCTGTGCGCAGGATGGTGAATTTATAATGCATACATGTGTATGGCTGCCTCAGGCCTGCCAATCCTTTCCCAGTCATATGTGTATTGCAAACACAGATGGACAGACCCACAAAACCCACGTCTGTTATAGAATATCTTGCGGTTGGGTGCATAATGTTGGGTAAATACTGACCTCTGAGGAAGAAAATGAATAAGTATAACCAAATGCAGGATATTGTAATGGAAAAAGAAAACTCAGTTTTAAGAGCCTAGGACCCTGTTTACCCCTGGTCGTTTAATGAGATTAGTATGTGGACAGCATCCTGATAAGGTTTTAACCACATGCATTTAAACTTGTTAGTCAAAAGTGGATGTTAACGAGAAACAAAGAATATAGCAGTGTCCCTGGTTGCAGCTGTAGCAAATGCCACAACGGTCCACAGATCAGTTTGGGCATGAGAATTGAGTGAAGACTGGTGGGAATGAATCATGCTGAGGACCTCCTCGTGTTCACGTGTCACAGGCATTGTGATGCTTGGGTTGATGAATGTGGCATGGAGAGACAGAGGCATGTACACTGCCATAACATTTGGCTAAAATGCGTCTGAGACCACCCCCTGAAGTGGTCTGACAGAATTTATTTTAAATGCGTCTTGGCTATGTTTACACCTGTATTTTTACATGGATAATATCTATCCAGATATAATCCTGATACTCAAAACACATGAAACAACCAGGTGTAAACAGAGTCTAGTATTGCAATAATTAGTTATTTTGAAAATATATCACAGCTTCAAAATATTATTTTTTTGTTTTAGGTTTTTAGGTAAAATATCTATCAGGTGATAAATTTTAAAAGATCAACTTTTTTACAGTGCACAGATTCTGCATATATATTAAGATATTACATTATAATATTAATATAATATATTATATTAAACGCTCAGTGTTTTGTTTTTGTTCGCCAGCAGACCGGAGTGTCTCCCGTTTCCCTGGCAACCTAGTTCCGTGTTTTCTAGCTTTTGTCTGTTTCCATGGTTCCCTGTCGCCTCCCCTTTATCTCCAGCTTGTTTCTGCGTCTCTTGTTTGTTGGTAATTTTTTTTTGCTATATCCTGCTTGAGCTCTGTTGTTACCAAGTATTTTCTCTCCGTGTTCCAGGTCCAGTTACCCTCTCTGTCTGTGTTACTTTCCCTGTTCATGTTCGCTAGTTTTCTTCTATTCGCTCGTCTGTTTTACTGTCTCTCTGTGTTTTTGTCTATGCTTCTTTCCCCGTTAGTGTCCGCTTGTCTGATTCCGCTCTCTTTCCTCGTCCGGTGTTCTCCCGTCGATTCGATTCTGTTTGTTTTCTCTTCCCCTTTTTATATACACAAGTGTTGTCTGACTTTAATTTGAATTATGATTACTTGTGTTTTTTGTCTTGGTTATTGTTTGGCTATCTTATGTAGTCCGGGTCAGTGTACTCCCTGTTTGTCCTAGTTTTATACCTCTTTATTGTTCTCCTATTAGTCTTTCCTTAGCGTTCATTTCCTTTGTTCCTAATGTTCCCTTTGTTCCTAATTCTCACCCTCATTCTGTTGGCCTGTTAATCTTATGTTAGTCTGTTTGTTCTTTGTTCTATTCTGTATTGTTTGTCTGTGTCTGTTATTAAACTTATTATTTAGTTATTCTATCCCATTCGTCCCTTCTATTATGGCTTTGCTGTTTAGTTCAGTTCTGTCTCATGTCCCAAGGCACCGGCACGTCGCCAAGTGTGTTCGCTTTACACCTCTCCAACGTTGTTTTAAACATTAAGATTACGATGTGTGTTCAGTTGCTCCCTCATTTCACAATTATATCTACTCTATGACGCATTTGAGAATCTAACTGGGAATCATTATAGGAGCTCAGATTCATGTCCTGTGTTCAAAAATGCTTAACAAGCATGCAGTGATACAGGTCAAGAGAGAGTGTATGGCTAGCTCTCCTGGTTACAGGGGCCTAGCAGACAGTGATAATGATCAAAGCAATCTACTGGGCTTTTGTATTAAAAGGCCACTTGTACTCTTCTATAAGATGAAGGCTGTTTTCCAACAGAAACACTTTACCCATCACCAGTTATTGCCTTTCAGGTCTTATGAATGACAGTAATTCAGCCTCATTGTTATGCTGAATTAAAGATATTATAATTAGCTAAAACTCATGTATGAACGTTTAAAACTGGCCCTAGGATAATAAGGATGATTTTTTTTTCCTAAAAGTTAAAAAGAACAAATGAATTTCTAGGTGTCTGTACCATGTGGGTTGCCAGTGTGAATGTCTGAACAGAGACTCACCCCATATGAGGCAGCATTGTGTAGAGGAATGAGCCCCCCTTTGTCCTGCGAATTCACCTCAGCTCCATGCTGCAGTAAGTACTCAGCCACCTCCAGGTTATTATAGCCTGCTGCACACAGCAACACAACACAGCGTGTGCAGGTGACTGGCCTTCCTGATTGTGCGTGTCCAGGGAGTGTGAGTTTATGAGCTTCTTCGTGTGCTCACCTGCCAGGTGCAGCGGCGTGGAATGACGCCCCTGCGTGTCCCTGCAATTCACATTGCGTGGGCTGCAGAGCTTTTTGATGCGGGCAAGGCAGCCCTTCTTGGCAGCGTCCAGCAGCGCAGCATCACCCCTTAGCAGGTCCTGGACGTCCGTGTCCCCTTGCTTAACCAGATCGAGCGGAGTATTGCCATCGCGGTTCTTTTTGGTGGGGTCTGCGCCATGCTGGGGACACGTCAAGAGATGTGTTTTGCTAAAACATTCAAATTCGAGACATTATGAGGGCAGTTCTGATTTTGGAGCAAGATGGTCAGAGCTTGGATTGGCTCGTACCTGAAGCAGCAGCTTGCAAATCTCGTACTTGCCCTTGGCAGCTGCCTCATGCAGTGGGGTGAACTTCCACAGGTCAGCAACGTTGATCACTGCACCATGGATAACCAGAAGCTCAGCTACTTCGTAGTGGCCGTAAGAGCAGGCGTTATGCAGTGGAACCAAGCCTCTAAAGAAAAGGCGCAGCAAAAAGTGACCCCTGATAAATCCTGCACTTCCTTGTTTAACATGCCGATTAAAAACAGTCAATTGGAAAGACGGGGAATAGGGTTTTGTGTGCTTATTGAATGATTACAGATGGAGCTCCCACCCTTTGTCTTTAGCATGCACATCCGCCCCGTGCTCGAGTAGGTACTCCACCACAGCCACACGGTTGTAGCCCGCTGCAAAGTGGAGCGGTGTGGACCGCCGGCCCTCCACATCACTGCAGTTTACATTCTGGAGCGTACAGAGCTTCTACACACAAAACAACATTCACATATTTACATTTTATTTGCACACACAGAGCATTACTTCTTGTCTTAATGATTGAACCTGCCAATCAGTTGGACCATTAGGTTACAATGTCAGCCATAAATTTCCACCTCACCATATACACTTTACTGCATCTCTTCAGTTATGGTGTGTTTGGAGTGTTTGGCTCTCTGTTTACCTTTACAGTCTCCAGATCTCCTGACTTGGATGCCTCTAGGAGCTGCCTGTCTGTCTCCAAGTTTCCCATTAGCACTCCTTCTAGTAATGAAGAGCACAGCCCTCTTATAGAAAAATGTACTAGCAGCACCTGGCTGTTGTAGAAGGTCAGTTAACTCTAAATTTCAGACAAAGAAAATTTAAAAATACTGTAGTAACAATTTAGCATATAAAGTAAGATTGACTATTCCTGTATTTTACATTCCATTTTCTTTCCTTTTACTCGATCCCTAGTTTCTGTTCTTCATAGCTGGGTTGTGCAGTCCTGTGGGTAGAGCACGCACCCTGCAGGATGTCCTGCAGGCTCTCACTGGCGAGCTGTGTGGGCAATAAGCCCTGCAGCACGGCAATGAGTGGGTCACCGCCAGCACGCCTGAGCAGCCTGCAGCTCTGCAGGTGACCCCGCTGGGCAGCGCGGTGCAGCGGTGTCTGTCCCTGGCTGTCCACGGCATTCACCTGTGTGCAGAGAACAGTAAACGCTCAGTGCCAGTGGGGAAAGGGAGGCCTTTGACTCCTGCACATGCAACTGAGCAAGAGGCATGGAGAAGCACTCGTGGGTGCGGAATGCTTACTTTGGCCTCATGCTTCACAAGCACCTCGATGACATCGTTGTGGGACCTCTCAGCAGCTATGTGCAGGGGTGTCAGGAGGCTGTGATGAAGCACGAAATGGGAATTTAGAGTGTTAAGAGTTCTCTACAATGTGGCTCCCTTTTCTGCAAATAACCTATCCTTTAATCAGTAGTGCTACATTTTTCTTTTGCTCTCATGTTTTGCTATCTTTTTGTTTATTCATAGATAGTTGATAAGCCATGTCAAATATGGCCCGGAGTTGGCAATAGAAGAATGTGTCAGTTTAGATCTGCATATCATGTCATGACTGAATATGTTGCACTTGCTATATCATTTACATATTTCCACTTACTCAAATTTACACATTTCTACTTACTCAATGATTTTGTTCGCTATATATACTCATGTATCTCTGAATAAAGTGTGCGTGCTTCTCAGCATCTCTGACTGTGTCACTCATTCTGAGAAACGAGCCCCAGGGCCCTGAGGAGGAACAACCCGACCCAGGCGAGATCTGACGGTGGGACCAGAGGGACAGATTAAGGAAAATAGGGAATTTTTCCTTACAATGACATCACAGGTAGCTAAGTATCTAAACAACAATTCAGCACTGTCCAAAAGTCCACTGCCTCTTTTTGTAATTAAGAGTTTTCTTTAATTAATTTGTCTAACTAAAAATACTTCTCGCTTCTAAAAAAAGCCCTTCATGCTACCAGGCAACAAGTGTGTACAATGTTGGCAGTGTCGTGCAAGGCGAAGTCTGTGGCTTTGTAATGAGAAGTATGTGGCTCACTCTTTTGTCTTCTTGTTCACGTTGGCTCCTTTCTTCAGCAAAATCTCACACACTTGCTTCCTCTTGGGATAGGGGCATGCAGAGACACAGTGCTACGAGAATCATGGACAAATAACAACAAACCTCCATCAAAATCCAGCTTTTAAAAGGTCCTTTCAAACATATTCAATGATTAAGTCTTCTAGAGTGTGTACCAGGGCTGTCTCATGGGTCTTGGGGTTTTGAAAGTGGATGGTCTCCAGAGAGAGGTGCTTTTTAACACGGACAGGGTCTGCCTCATGGGCTGCCTGCAGCAAAGCGTGTCCTCGAAACTCATCTGGAGGAAGAATTTTCACAGTCACTAAGGGGGTTTTAATTCTGAAAGGCCAGAATTCTCCCTGATGTGTATTTCAGGTCCTCAATCACACATAACTCATGCATCTTGCACAAAAAAAGCATAAAAGCCAAACTATGAAAAAAATAATGTTCAAGAGAAAAAGGTACCAAAAAGGCTAAATTAGACGGTGATTAATTAAAAAGTGCATGCACCAATAAGCATGAGGTCACAAAAATACTACCAATTTGCAATCAGTTGTTTACTATTAGTGATCTTTGGTCAAACTTCCCCTTTGACTTCTGCAATGGTGCAAGGTCTTACAGGCCAGGCGCTCTTTCAGTAGGAGAGTGGGGGCCAAGTCTATGGCGCTCTTGTTGTGGCAGTTCGGGAGGGTGGGGTCAGCCCCGTGGCTCAGCAAGAGGGAGCAGACCTCCACACGGTTCTTAGATGCAGCTTCGTGCAGTGGGGTGAACTGCCACATGTCCGTCGCGTTTACACAGGCTCCATGCTGGACAAAAAACATGGAGAAAGGAATATGATTATGTACAGCCCTGACAGTAACGCCGCATCTGACACGTAGCAGAAAGATGGGAATACTCATGCATTTGCAGAGATTTTTGTTCTCAGGTAAACTTTTCTGGGCTTGGACTAATAGTAGACTCAAAAAAGTTTAAGTAATTAACTATTAATTCTACTGAGTTGAATTCAGATCATTTAACTAACTTGTGAAATACTCTCAAGGCACTGGAGCAAAACAAACAAACAAACAAACAAACAAACAAACAAACAAACAAACACACCCTACCTTTAGAAGCAATTCAGTCACTTCATAATGGCCATATGAGCAGGCATTATGGAGAGGCACAAGGTCACTGAGAAACAAAACAACAGCAAAAAATAAATAAATAAAAACACAGTTTGTCAAGTCCAGTAGAGTAGGATGGAGATGACTGCAGAGGCTGGGAGAGCCAGTCTGCCATACCCTTTGTCTTTAGCATGGACGTCAGCTCCGTGCTGTAACAACAGCTGCACTGTCTTCACCCGATTGTAGCCTGCAGCCAGATGCAGAGGGGTCGACTGAAGCCAGACAACAAACAAACAGTATGGTTACAAACACCATGCCAACAAACAGTATGGTTAAAAACGCCATGCCAACCAACAGTACGGTTACAAACAGTACAGTTACAATGCCAGGCGCAGTGCCAACAAATACTATGATGGTGAACAAACATGGCTAAGTACCAAAGCACTTATATTTCACAACAACAATAACAAAAACAAAAGTCTTTTTGTTCTTAATTCTAAAATATCTGAATATGGATTTCATGTATGACTATAAAGGTTTCTAATATAACAGTGTCAGTCTGGGTTTAAATTACCTTCCTTCCATCACTGGCGTGGGAGTTCACGTTTATGGGAGTGAGGAGGTTCATCAGTTTCTCATCATTTCCGATCCTACAGCAGCACGAAACTCGCATCAGTTACATTACAGTAGTGAAAGCCCAGTGCCGCTCCTGTAGGCAACTGAGTGGATTTGAACTCACGCTCCGGCCAGTGCAGTAAGCCTTAAAAAGGCGCACTGTGCCAAAGTTACGATACCTTGCACTCTCGAGAAGTTCATCTTTTCTGTACTCCCCTATGAGAGAAACAAGTTTAAAAAAAGTTCCAATTTTATACATGCAAATGAAATAGTAAAATACCTCTGCTGTAAGATACAAGGATCAGTTAATTACATGATCAACAGGATAAGAGGTGAAGAGAGGTCCACTCACCGGTCAGCACTGCCCTAGTCGAGGCTTCGGCCAGGTCCAGCGCCGTCCTGCCGTCGGTGTTGCGGATGCTTGGCTCAGCACCATGCTGCAGCAATGCTGCCACATCACATCACAAACCATCAACTTAGACAAGAAACACCACTAGAAAACACTACGACGGTCAACAAATTACGATCCGTCACGACGATCACACTAGACGCTATAGTTCCCTACTAGCCCTAACATAGTGGGTTTTGTATACATTCATTTATGCAAACATTGACAGCATTGGACACAGAAACATCCACAGCACTGTTGTCACGTATCATTATGCAGCGGTTCGCGTTTACCGACGCAGACATCGATTTTGCCCTTGATAGCGGCCTCGTGAAGAGGGGTGTAGTTCCAGTTGTCCCGAGAGTTGGCATCTGCCCCGTGGAGAAGAAGCAGGCGTACGACTTCAGCGTGGCCAAACGAGCAGGCGTTGTGAAGACACACTAGGCCGCCGTCGTCCCGCTCGTGCACGTTAGCCCCGCGCTGCAGCAGGTGAGACACCACGTCTCCACGGCCAAACCCTGTGGCACGCGGAATGACACGCACACGGAGGGCAACAAACCATTCAGTAATAACAAGGGAATGTGTAGATTATACAGATACAAATTATACAGGCACAAAAGCGCTTAATTGAGAAATAACTGTAATAATGTAAAAGAGCAATAAATCATTCAGTCAGTAGACTAGAAAGCACGTGCTTTACATATGATTTTTAATGAAATTAAAAATAAATTAATAAAAACAACAACGTGGGAACAGTCTCTGAATTGTCATGGTCAATCATATGAGAGCAGCAAATGTATGCTATTTTTTAAAATATTATTATTATTATTATTATTATTATTATTATTATTATTATTATTATTATTATTAATTATATTAACGCAAACGTAGTACATCAAGCTGCAAAAAGAACAATGTTGAGATGAATATATGTGAATTATACATATGAACAAATCCAGTACAAAGCCATATATTATAAAGAGCTAAAGCAAAAACAAAAGAAAGAATAAAATAAATATAGGCCTATACATAAGAACAAAAACAAAGAATAAAATAGGCTCGTTAATGTCAATATTCAGTGAAGCCGAATTACTACTTAAAGAGACAAAACATCTACAATACTGTATTTTCACTCAATATATTCCTTAAATGAACATAGCTGTACAGTAAGGCTATCTTGGAATGAAGCGCCTTTCTCTCGCACAGCTGTTAAAACTATTCAGGGGCTGTTCTTTCATAGAGAAGGTCTGTGAAGGTGTTGGTTACGATGCTTTTCACCTACCAGCGGCAAAATGAAGAGGAGACGATTTTCTACCCGCAGTGTCTCTGCTGTTGACATTTTCCGCGTTGAGTAGCTTCTTCACCCGCTCCAGGTCTCCGTTCCGACAGGCCTCGAACAGCTCCCTGCTCGGCTCGTCAGCCCCGGGCGGGTCCTGTACAGGCGGCACGGTTCCGCCAGCCATGCCCGGTACCACCGTGAACCGACGTACAGACATCGAGTCTGTGCGCCTTAGAAGGCTAGAGGTTACCGCTGTAAAATACGCAATGCTTGCGAACCCAAAGCCTTGACATCGAAGATGAAAGGAGGTCCAGTTCTCCAGTGCTACCTCCTTTTAACAAAAATCATTACAATCCGAATGTTTTAGCTTGCGTTTTCGTAGATATACTAATGTTCAAGCTGTAAATGTTTCTCGTTACGCAATGAAGACGATATTTACTACATATTCTATGGTCCGTGGTGAACTACCATGTATTTCAATACAAGAAGTGCTACCGTTATCTAGTTAAGCACTCGCACATAGAGATATATCTTATAATTTTCATATTTGACATTGGCGAAAATTCAGTATATGACTGAAGTAAAACACCTTCATCCCACCTCTTGGTGCGGTTCCCCTGCTCTCTTTCCCCTCAGCAGCTTCAAGTTGCTTAACATTACGTTAAGGAATGCTGCTGCCACCTACAGAGCCCAAAGGCTCAGACAGAGCTTAGATTACCGAGGACAGCAGTAAAACGTCTTGTTGACCCTATAAAAATAATAAACTATAATAACTAGACTTTTACTAGCAGACTGTTGTTCCAAATTTTGAAATTGTGACTAGGTTACAAATCTTCATTATGTGTAAATTACAGTTTACTTGTTTGTAGGTGAAAGTTTATAGGATGAGAAAAAAGGGGATTCATGAACAAGAATGTTCAAAGAATGTTCAAAGGCCAAAAATATGGCTTTTAGAAAACCATGTTTAAAATCATATGGTTTAAAATAAACCACCCATTATTTAATGCGGATTACTCTAGTACCTAGCTGGAAATATCCAGCCTTTATTTCACTACATGTAAAATTAAAATAATGATAAACCTTTTCATTTCCATACATATTTATTACATAAAAGATATTTCGTGGTACATTAAAAAAAGTACAATATGATTTAGTGTGACAAAAACTGCAGGAGTTAGAAATCACATAATTAAATCTTTCTAGTGAGCTATTGCATATTTACAATTAATTTAAAATTACAATTAGGAATGATTGAAACAAGAGTCTAACCATAGTAAGCATACATTCTCTTATGTATGAATAGTATACATTTTAGTGTAGTCAGCCTTCTATTAGTGTTGAATAAAGGCCTCAGTTTGTGTAGTATTGAGCACCATTTTCCCCAGCTGAAGCCATTCCTGGTGGGCTCTTTCATACTAAGCATTCTGGCTTGTACAGTAAATAATAAACTTTCACTGTTTTCCTACTGACAGCTCATAGAAGGTCACTTTAAGGATTCAAAATGGTGGTGGTGGAGGAGGGGGTGGAGGAAGATGACCTTTTCCAGGAGAAGGAGGAGCAGGAGGTGGTGGAGGTGGAGCAGGAGGTGGTGGAGGAGGTGTTATAGAAGTGTTTTGTTGAGGTGGGGGTGGTGGTGGAGGAACATGACCTTTTACAGGAGGAGGAGGAGGAGGCAGACCAGGAGGTGGGGGAGGAGGTGTTATAGAAGTGTTTTGTTGGGGTGGTGGTGGTGGAGTCAGTGATGAGCCTCTAAATGCAGAGCTAGATGTAGGTGGTGGTGGAGAAAGGCCTCCGGGACAAGTATCTAAGCGAGGTGGAGGTGGTGGAGGAACATGACCCCGTACAGTACTATGAGAATAATAATAAGAAGAAGGAGAATTCCTGGGGGCATTTTGGGGAGTTGGGGGTGGTAGTGGTAAAGGCAAGCCTTCACAGTCAGGTGGTGGAGGAGGTGGAGGAGAGGGGGAAGGGGGTGGGGGGAGACTCATGAACTCAGATTGGGGACTTGGGAATGGTGGCAAAAATGAGTCTCTATAAGTAGGGTCGGAGGGAGGAGGTGGATTTGGAGAAGAAGTTACCGGTGGTGGAGGTGGAAGGCCTTCAATATCAACACCTAGACAAGGTGGAGGAGATGGTGATGTTGTATCTGTGTAGAAACTCAGAGGTTGAGGCAGAAAGGATATTGGTGTAGCAGAAGTAGGAGGCTGAGGAGAAGCATATGTTTGAGGAGCTGCAGTTCTAAAGCCTGGCCAGTTAGGAACTGATGGGGGTGGAACAGCAATACCTGCACTGGCCCTAAGAGAGAGACAGAGGAAGAGGTAAACCTCATGTGCAGATAACATACTGAATAAGGCAAGCAATACTTTTTCTGGAGATACTCATTATGGACATGTCTAGCACACATAGTGGATGTTGAGAGTCATTAACATTCATTGTTATTCATGACAAAGATTGGATACTTCAGGAGTGACCAACTGCAGTCTTGGTAGGCTGGAATGCAAGACAATTTGGTGATTTCCCTGCTCACACACACCCGTTTTAACTCAGGTAATTGTCAGCTTTAGTAGCTTGATTGTTAGAAAGGAGAAATCAACAAGCCATTTTGGACTAGGACTCTTTATATAGTCAGAACTTTCCTCTGTTCATTGCTGAGTTGATTAAAAAGGTATGACATCACTGGGCATGTGCACCCTGGAGTTTGTCGTGTAGCATGGACTGCTCTTGTTAATTGACTGCTCTGCCTGTCTTCTAGCATTGACTGCTCTTCTCTTCCGCAGGCTGCTGAGTATCTCCTTTCACCCCAAACATAGTTTTCTAAATAACTTTTTGTGGGTGGGGACTAAATTCACTCCACCTCCAATCCTTTTCCTTGAGCAGTCAAGTATCAGCTCCATAGCTGGAGCTGCTGCCCACTGGCATGGTGAAAGAGAGCTTTGCAAGGCTCCATGGAGATCCAGGATGACACAGCAAGTGAAAAGGCTCCTCTCAGCTTCAATGATCATGATGAAGACAAGGAGGACAGTCGTAAGCATGCTAATTTTTGTTCGATCCTCATGGGGATCGAATAACCTATCTTGCTGTCTGTGACTTACCGGACTGGAGCTCCTTTGCCTGTTCTGGAGCACCTGAACCCCAACCCTTAGTGAAGTCCTACTAGTCCCCTTGCCTTACTGGTCTCATTTGCTGTCTTGAATTTTGGCCACATCACCAGTGTGTTCTCTGCCTCTCACTTCCGCGTTTGCTACTTCCACAAGCCCCTTTGTCCCAGTAATGACTTTGGTGTCTCCTGACACTGTGTGTAGCCTTGGATAGATCTCCTGCTTCTGTGCCTCTATTTCCTACAATCAGTGCCTCTGTGGTGTTTATGCTCTAGTACTTTGATCACCCTAGTCTCAGCCTCTAAATGTAGTCTGGTGCTTTTTCTGCTCAGCAACAAGCTGTGTGTGTTCCTCTGCCACAGGCTCTGTCTGCCTTTGTTTCTGACCCTGCTGCCTGTTTTGATGATGCCTTGTGCAATAGCCTTAACAAACAATAAAATAAAGTACTACATATGCCTCCCATTACACACAGAGGATAGCTAGACATTGTCCTTGCACCGAGCACCTTGTAGATGAATAATCGCCTCTACAATTGTGCATTCAATTCTGGCATCTCTACATACCCAGATAAATGTGGCCCTTCATGACTGCTTGGTTGCTGGATAGTTGTGATCTTTTCAGCCTCTTTCTTCAGTGCCTAAAGAAGAAAGTCACATGAAATTAAATCCATGACCGTGTTACTACCAGTATACCAAAGATGATGAAGAATTAAATGAATCTGCATTAATGGCAAATAAAACCATCTGCAAACACGCCATATATAAAACTAAATTAAAAATTTAACTGGTTATGCAGAATCTACAGAATTATACAGGCCCATTAACTCTCATACTGACACATATTTACATCATATTTAGTTCATGAGTTTATTTAACTCAAAGCTCCAAAAGGAGAAAATAAAAGAAAAAACAGATTAATGCATACTGCTTTATTCGCATCCCAGCATCCATGTCCCAGTGAGTCCAGACTGTCGTAGGATATTGGAAGATGCTCATACTCCAAGATGGGACCTTGGATGGTTTGAGGGGGAACAATCTTCTCAGTGCTGGGTATTTTGCATGAAGTAGTCAGCAAACCGATCTCCTGCCGTGCTACCTTCTCCTTATACATGTCCACTGTCTAAGTAAGATTAACATTATTGTCAGAGTAAGAACATATTTTTGTATTTTACTATATCTGAGAACTCCATCCAAAGCACCAAAGACAATATTGAGATATTCCAATGGAATAATAGGGAATTTTCTTCAAAGCAGCTTCCTCAATGAAGCCTACCATGGTTAGAAGATTGACCGTGGATTCCATCTGTTTGAGCTGAATGGCCTGGGCATCCAGTAGTTTCAGCACACTTGTTGCCAGTGTGTTGATCTGGTAGGCAACACTGGCCAGGGCCTGGGTGGTGAGGGCTTTGGACTCCTCCACTGCTTTTCTAGTGTCACCCACCTAATGTATAGGCATATGTTGTGTTATTACAAGATGTTATATGGCCACATTTATTGTGGTGTAAGGAACGTTAAAGGCAGCCATCCTACCCAAGACTCAAACCCAGGTCTGACAGGATATAAACATGAGCTCTGACCATCAGACGAAAGAGCAACTCTCCAGCATAGCAGCCAGAGCACCCATTTAACCGTACTAAGTGACTGTCTCCATGACAGGTGGAGTAGTAAAACTACATTCTGCCAGTTTACTTACAGTTTAGTTTGTCTTTAACCAAGGATATCATGGAGCTCAGTAGGACATGCTAATTTATTTCACAAACAAAAAAAGCATATTGCTAATTGCTAATCCTCTTTAGTAACTGAATATGTCTTTCATCTCATTTGATCACTGTCATTTGATTTTAGACCAAAGTTACCCAAAAACATAAAACTCCCATAAAAGCTATTTTTATTAGCTAATAAATACTATTTGTACAGTTATATTGCAGTCCTTTGTCAGCATTTAATAGTGGAGCAACAAGCATGTGCTTAACTGACCCTCGAGCTGTGTCTGATAGGCTCAACTACATTATTGAACAGCTGGTCACCATTCATTAGTCATTTCTAAACTTACTATTCTTATAACTTTATCTCTGAAAAGGAACTTTATTGGTTTTGTGTTATTAGTTTGCCAGCTGGTGTTGACCAGAGGAGGATAGGTTGTCCTCAGCTTGGTTCCTCTCAAGATTTCTTTCTCTAGGCCTTTGGGACTTATTTCTCCTTTGGCTTGCTTATAAGGGACCTAGGCCCTGGTTCTCTGTAAAGCTGATTTCTTTCTTTAAAGCTGCTTTTTAACAAGACCTGTTATAAATTGATATAAAAATAAATGTGAACAAACACTTATTACTTGATTTTTAAAAATGTTTTAGCCACCTTTCGTTTAGTTAATAATAACATTCATTAATAATAACAATAAGTAATAATACTTGAATGGTTATTTTTAAAAATTTTCCCATCATTAGCATATTACCAAGACTGACCTCATAAACCCTTTTAATCACTTGTATTTGTCTCACAGACTATAGTACTAAAAGAGTTATATACTTTTCAAGAATTGCTCATCATAAGTTTTAACAAATTGCTCATCATAAGAATTTAAAATGTGACGACATTTAATATGTATAAACGTTGATTTCATATGTATAAACGTTCAATTGCACGGAAAATAAGCATGTTTGGAACAGTAGTACCTCAGAAATGCCATGCCTTGGGCAGGCCTGAGAAGCCTCTTCCCTCCCTGCTCTGTTCGGGCTTGTACACCGTCAGTACAAACAAGGCAGAGGTGGGGGTGTAGAAAATATGTCTGGAGGCAAAACTCTTAAAGGAGCCTATTATTGTATTACAGTCTTGAAGTTTCGTTTACACCGCTTTTGAATAAATACATTTTAACATTTTAAAACAGAAAGCGTTCTGCTGGTGTAGCTTGTAGGTTAAAATGTAAAGTAAGCTTAAGTTCTTGTATCAGTCATCCTGAAGTCACCCCTGCTATGCCGATGTGTGCCTTTCACTAAGGCATGGTAGATTGTGTATTCGAACAATACATACAGACTTTATATATATATCTAACATTTACGTAGACAAAAAGGCTTACATTTAGGTAGTTCTTTTCACAGTAGTCGGCCACCTTGTTGAGATTGCTGTGATTGTCAAGAAGAGCTTTCCTAGCAGCTGGTGCCTCGTCAAAAATCCTCTCTATGTTCTCTGTATTACTGTCCTTCATTGTGGCTTCGTCCAGTCACTCGGGAGAAGACGGGTAAAAGCTGAGGAAGTGGTTGTTCTCGATCGACACAGGTAAAGGAGGCACAGGTGGGATATCCAGCGATGAAAACAGTATGGCATGTGCTTACTTGTTTAGAGAGGGTTGCAAAAGCGCGCTTCCTACGTACCTTGTTACTTATTGTAAGACGCAGGAAAATGCAGTAACCTATAACAATTTATAAAAGAAAAAGAACAGAAAGACAACATCTTATATTAAAGCATAATACAGTTACTTTCTTGAGCTCCCATTAAAAGAAACTTAAAAAGTAGGTAATGTAGTGATGTGACCATAGGAGGTCAGACTTTAGCCAAGCAAAAGAGAGCGATTGTCAGTGTTGCAACGAAACTCTCCGTTACCCATAGAGGACACTGTTTAATTCCATCACGAGCTTTTTATTTTTCTCCGTTTCTGCGGAGAACGAGCGGCAGAGCCGGCAGACTGGCGCATGCAGACCACTGCTCAGGAAAGCCCGCTTAGCGTGGTAGTGGACGCTACGCTGCACGTATTCTCAGCTTGGTCCCTAGCTCCCACATCTAAGGTACAGAATCACAATTTTTTGTGTGACTGTGACTGAAATCGCGCATCTAGATACTATACTTAGTCCGCTGTAGTATAACTGAGCGATTAGTATATTCACGATGCAAATGTCGTAATCCAGTATACTTAAAAAAATCTATTTTAAGTATTCTTTCATATTAAGCACTTAATATACAATTTAAAGCAAGGCTATTCGTGACTAACAAAGAAGCAACTAAAGAAACAAACAAAAATACAACCAACCCCAATAGCTGACTTTTTCATGATTTTTCAAAACATCTCATACTCATGAACTCCTAGACTGTTCTTTACCAAACGTGTAATGAAATGCCCCGGCTAATCATCTGCCTTGTTTTGCTTCAGGCAGAGAGTTCAATGCAAAATTCATCAAAGTGAACTGCTTGAATGAAATTTATACCTGGGACTAATCCAATCCATACACGCATAGTCTGTTCTTCCACAAAATCTGACAAGGACATTGTTTTTAAGTGCCACAAATTTGCCACCTCAGTCCTTCTTACTGAGACAATTTAAATGATAACTTACAGCCACATTTCCCTTGTTTTCACATGTCAGTTGCATCAAATACATTTAAAAAAATGTTCAATTGCCTACTTTAGTGGCATGTTTAGTGAAATAACTTTTTTTTTAAAATCGCCTACCTGTAAAAAGGTTAGCTAAATTACCTTCAAAATCATGCTTATCACTCATAACCAGGGCCTTCACTTTGATTACAGCAACTTGGCAGTGGTGGGGCTTCTGCAACCTTCTGATTACAAGTCAAGTACTTTAACCACTGAGCTACCACTGCCCTTCAGCTCTTCTTTCATAATGTTCAGTGAGACACTATAATCAATAACAGATTATGGTCTCCATTTTATGTTCTTTATGTTATCTGCTGATAATTGATTACTTATTTGTACTTAATGCCTTAGCTTGCAGATCACTGGATGGATTTTGCCACTATGGAGAGTGTTATCTGAAGGGGCACTTCAGTTTATGGCAGGGATTTGTTCAAATTGAATGTCTTATCTTTTAATAACCTAAATTGTTTCATAAGTCAAGTTTTTGCACTCATATGAAGAAGTGAGAACCTTCTGCTAGTTAATGAAACACAAATACTTCCTTTAGATTGATAGAAACAGAAGATACATGTGATACTGAATTAAGTGTGGCATTTTATTTGCTCACCTTGTGACATCTCACACAGGGCAGCTGTATGGTTGGAGGTTATTTTGCTGGGTAGATTCTGGAGGGCGGTGAGAGCATCTATGTGCCAGCCACAGTGGTAATTTCAGCTTGTGGTGCTGTTAGTTGGAATAAATGAGAAAATAGAGAAACCCACCCTACAACTATATAGGCTTTCTTCGGCAGGAGGAGGGTGTCACACTCCCTGCCCTGGCTATTCCCACTCTCATTGTTCATCATCACTGTCTTTTTGATCACCAGCCACAGGACCAAAGTATTTTTGAGAATATTGTAGGTTTTCACTTGCATGTTGATTGTTTTTCCTGTGTCTTATCTTTCTTTTCTGTGTTTTTGTGTTTTGCTTGTGTTTACCCTTGGATTACTGTTTGTCGATTGCTCAAATGTCTGCCTGCCTCTCACAATGAGCCTATCCCTTTCATTAACAGACTGTTTGCAGTTGTAGCCTGTCTACCAGTCATCTGTGACATAAGACTTCACCAACTATGGATACAGCAGACAGCAACAATGCTGACATCTCCAACAACTACTTGGAAAACTGCTGCTGCAGTATCCAAGCAGGGAACATCCAAGGCGATCACTACCATCAACTAGAGGAGTTTAGTACCACCATGTTAAAGGTAGTCTGTCTTCTTCAGAGGATGTCTGCTCAACTTTCTACTATACCTGGTTTATAACCCCCCTGCCTTGTCCATTTCTTGGCTTTCATCTCCAGTACCAATGCCTGTTTCTTCAGTCTCAGAAGAGAGGATCACCTTACCAGAGAAGTATGATGGTACCTCATTTAAATGTAAGGGCTTCCTGCTTCAGTGCTCCTTCTAGTGCAACCACTGTTTATCATCTGCTACTACTAATGAGAGAAATGTAGCAACCATAATTTTGCTTTTTATGTGGGCTCTAAAATAGGCTATTTTATTTCTTTTTAAGGCTGTTTGGTCACTCTCCTGAGGATACAGAGGATAGTGAGAGACTATTGTCTTTAGTACAGAGTAATTGTACAGCATCAGTGTAACGTGGTGGTCCAAGTGCTGAAGGGCATGGAGCAGGATGAACAGACACAATTGACATGGACGAACATTTATTACATACAACATAACGGCACTCACATATAACACGAATGATGAACATGAACACAAATACGTCTAACAATAATGAGACTAATCTTGACATCAACACGCTACACCAACAATGACCAACGATACTGCACACACTAACAAGGGGTTAAATGCACAAACAAGATGAGGTACAGGTGTGTGCAGGTGTGGCCACAAACATATCCTCCCAAGTCACGTGGCAGGCGAAACCCTGTAACTCGCGGGAGGCAAGAGTTCTGTGACAATCAGACTATGACACTGAATTCTGCACCTTGGCTGCACCAAGGATGGAACGATCTAGCTCTTCTCACCATTTATAGTTCAGAGATTTGGTGAGGGCTCAGGAGGACATAGAAATAGAGATGGCTTGTTGTTACATGTTGGTGAGAATTGAGAATGAGGAAGAAAGGCTAAGTTCCTGCCACCAAGTCAGCAGAGCCAGCACCGTGGCCCATGCAACTGGCACATACAAGCCTGTCTCCCCAAGAATGACTATGTCACTTCACATTATTTTTTTGCATCTACTATCTACATCTACATCTATTTTCCTCTACAGAGCTATTAGATTTTGCAACAGCCAGTAATTTTCTTGATGAGGATTTAGACCTTGAGCTGCATTTTCCTGCTGTCCCTCTGAACCTTTGAACATTTATGCTCTGGACTGTGAGCCAGTGAGAAAGGGCTCCATCATGCATTCTTCCAGCCCTTTGGAATTCATCATTTTTCAGTGGATCCCAGTCTCACTCTAGACCTTTTCTGGTTAGCACAGTACAACACCTTTATATCATGGTCCTCTAGGAAAAATATAGCCTTTATATTGATATAGCCTATCCATCCACATGACAGTACCCTGCCACTCAACTTCCGTTGATAGCCCTCCCACTTCCCCTCAATTCTTTTAAATATCTTAGAAGTCTGCGATGTATTCAGCAAGCCCAAGGCCACCACAGTGATGATGGATTGCATTGGGGATTAATAGTAAAAGTAGTAAAAGTAGTAAAAGTCCAGCCCAGAGGTCAACCTGGAACGTAGGGAGTAGGTGAAAACCAAATGTCAAAAAAGGGAAGCAAAGGATCAAAAATAGCCTGCAAAAGACAAAGACAGTTTCCATCAATAGCTCAGTAACTGTAGGAGCAAAAAAACCTTTATACTGAATTGGGTGCTGCTCAGCATAAAAGGGAATCCTTAATGAACAGCACCTGTAGCCCAGGCATATGTCATAACACAGGCAGTCAGGTGTTCTAGAAGACCAGTAACTCAGAATGCTGTAGTTTCTGAGTAGGTGTCATGGAGGGTGTGACTGATGGTGTGACAACTAGATAATATGAACCGCACCTGAGGGTGGGGTGAGTGGAAGATCGCCTTTTCTACCACATGTAGTCACTTTGAGTATTTAGTTATGCCATATGGCCTTTCTATTGCCCCTTCAGTATTCCAATCATTCATTAATGATGAATTCATTAATTCAACAGTTCAACAGATTTACAATATATTCCCCCTCTGTTAATAAACATGTTGCACACATCAAGTCTGTTCTACTATGCATGCCTCAGAATAATCTACATGCTAAAGCTGAGAAATGCTTGTTTCATCAAGTCACAGTCCTCTTCTTGGGATATGTCATTGCCACAATTGGATCAGAGATGGATGGCAGCAAGGTAGATGCAATTTGTAGATGTAGATGTGATTTGCAGAGCCCAAGCAAAGAGAGAAACAAAACATTCTAAACTATTCTGTATTATAACCTCGAATCTATTCTAGTGTGAGAAAATACAACACTGCCTCACTACACTAGTCTAAGATAAACAAAAGTAGAAGGGTCAGCACCCACCCACTAACCTGATGTCTCTAGACAAATGTGATGCAAAATGTAGATGCGTGCACTTTGTAAACTGTTCTCAATCAGCAACATTCATGACTATTTACACAGCTGATGAAACCAAAATGCTATCCAAAAACCGAATGTTTAATACAAAGCCAAAGTCAAACAAGCCGCAAGCACAAAGCACCGAAGTATATGAGCTAAACAACATACAAGTCATGAGCTACAAATCACAGAGAACTGAGCACGGGCTCAAAGCCGAAGCCAGAAAACCCCCCTCTCCTTTAGGAGTTCGCAATTCTGCTTATCAATGTGTTATGCTTATCACATAATGCTTGGCTTCTCCAGTTTCTACAGGATACGTGGGTTTAGCGCCACTGAGGCACCTGGAGGCCAGGGAGGCCTTTTCTACCCTAAGGAGAAGTTCACTGCTGCCCCTATTCTCAAGCACCCTGACCCACCCAAGCAATTTATAGTGGATGTAGATGCTGTGGAAGGAGTTGCAGCCATTCGTTTGCAGAGATAAATGGTTTTCTTGCAAGTATTTCTCAAGGAAGTTATCCCCTGCTGAGTGAAACTACAATACTGGAATCCAGGAAGTGAACGCATAGAAAAGTGGAAACAGTGGATAGACAGCTCGCCGATCCTTTCCTGGTTATCATCAGTCATTAAAACCTGGAGTACAGCAAAACATCGAAGAGACTAACCTCACACCAAGCCAGGTCAGCCCTATTCTTCTCCTGATTTTAGTTTTTGTCACATATCACCCTTGTTTTAGTAATGTACATTACATTTACATTTACTGCTAAATGCCATAAATATAACGTAAATTAGGAAGCTCTCTCCCAAGTCTGAAAGGAGGAGGTAGCCACAAAGGGTTTCCATGATTCTTTCTCTCACCTTGTCCACTACCCTGATTCTGTGCTCCTGTGTACCTGATTCCCTGGTCCCTTGTACCTGAGTAATGGGGTCAATGAGATCTCTGCAAGTACTATTAGAGAAGTATTAGTGGCCCAGTATGAAAAAGAAAACATTTGTCTTCTTCTACTATTTGTGCAATATCTAAGGGTTAGGGTTAGGCGTTTTGTTATTATGGCATGACCCAAGAAATTTTCTGATTGAGGGTTTGGAAGGTGGTTTTTGACATCCTGGTAGTTGTGGTGAGTTTAACATTGGGCCTCCAACCCCAGGCACGTGTGAATCAGGGTGTTTCCTGTGGCATTACTGCATGGAACAACCCACTGGGCCAAGCTGGTTCTCCAGACAGAATATTCTATGATTCTATATAACAGTTTTCCACTCATTTAATGTCCTTCCAGGACATCTGTCAAAAACCACTTTATCCCTGGACTCCTGCAAGTGTGGTCTGTCCTGTGGTAGAGGAGTGTTTGAGGAAATAATTGTAAGATCATAGCAAACAAAGGTAAATATAATTATGTGCGATGTCCATATGTCACAGTGATGCCATCCTGTACTTTTGGGAAGTCTTAATTTGTTCAAACAGCACAGGCATTTTTTCAAAAGTCAGCATAACTAATTCATTGTCTTTAATGACATGGCCAGATATAGTAAACAGTATGTTATGACTAACCAAGGCCAAAAGGCAGGGCCATAGACCTGCTGAGTCATAGTAATTAACTATTAAAGTCATGATTTTAAGGGTAGTCAGGAAATGTGCATTAACACGTATAACCTTTTCTAGTAAATGTACCTACTGTATTTGCAGATTGTACTTTGCATGAACAAACACTTATTTTTGCTTGAGTTGAACGCCTGCTTTTGAGATGTTTTAGGCACAGTGTGCAGAATGTACCTGGGTTAAGCTCTACAGTCTTTCAGCCATTAAAGTGTTGCTAGCTACTCTCTTATAATGTTTAAGTGTGGAGACAAATCTAGCCAAACCCTCTCATTAAGATGGCATCCCATGCCTGACCTACTGCATAGCCTAACCTGTTTGGACATTTATGATTTACTGCTATTTTTTTCCTATGATCCCATGCCACTATTCTTAAGGAAAAAAACTGGAATAGAAAAGAAGGTAAACCTATTTAGTGATCCACTCTTACATATGTGTTCCTTGCTTTTTCTTTTGTGGTGCCAATAATAATTAAAATACATCAAAAATGAATAAGGTAATATAACAGTTATTGTTGTTGAATGACCAGAAACAGACCATCATATGAAAAGTTTCAATTAATCAAAGCAGTTAAAAAGCTAACTTTATAACAATAAGAGCCTGTCAGATGCCACAGAGTATTTCCTTCTCCACACCTCTTCTCAACACCTCCTTTTCCCATTTGTGGGGGTGTGCAGACCCAAGGCCACGTCCTGCCTTATCTGTGGACATTGGATGCTGAGGGCAATCAGAACTCTGCCACACTTCACAGAGTTTCATTACAGTTTGTGAATTAAATTACCCAGCTGAAGCAATTTCAAGTGGGAGACAGGATTTTCTGTGTGTGTGTGTGTGTGTGTGTGTGTGTGTGTGTGTAAGTGTGTATGTGTGTGTGTGTTTGTGAAGAGAGAGAGAGAGAGAGAGAGAGAGAGAGAGAGAGAGAGAGAAAGAGTAAGTCTGCAAGTATCAGTACAAAGGTTCATTCATCTCATGTTCCCAGGTGACATTGACTATGGGACATCCCCAAGGCACCGAAAACATACACATTTAGTAAATTCAGTGATGCAAAAAGTTATAAGCTTTTAATGTTGTTCTCATTACAAGCCCTGCAAGCTCAATTACGGAATGATCATGCATACTAGAAAGGAAAATGGATTGATTGGTTTGGAATAATGATTTCAAAGTTATTCTTCCTGACATAATGATATTTGTCAGTAATCATATGAATTACTTCACCTCTTCTTCACCTCTTCTTACACAGGGAGTTTGTATTTAAAGTCACAATGAAACTATTTGTTCTGGGAGTTGTAAGAAGAAGCTTCAGTGCTCCTAATAGATTGCTAATGGAAGAATAGTTTTCTTTTTCTATGAACAAAAAATAAAGGGAACTTCCAGAGGAAGTACTGCAGCCTGACTTACATACTCACAGGATGCTCATCATTCACTGGAACCCAAGAGGAACTGGAACCCAACAGAGTGTAAACATTATGTATAGATTTTGCTGGCTTGAGAAAGCCCAGTAAAGCTAAACGATCGTTTTTCATCTTTACATACAGCTTCTTTCAGGCATAGGAAAGGGTTTAGCCAATAACAGAAAATGTTGTAAAGTGCTTCAGATATCAGCTATGTGCTATCAGCTACAGTTCAAGGAATTAACAGCACAAGCTTAAGCTTGATAACATGCCTTTGACATGGAAAAATAATGATCCACGAATGCATGAGAGGGCAATGGTCAGGAAACTGCTTTTTGTCAGCAGGTTGAGAGCACTTTATGACCTGTTCAGTATGGAGATTATTTAGATAATTGTTGTGATATTTGTGACCTTTTATTTGTGCCAGCACCTTGGATGTTTGACTTGATGTTGGATCTTAGGCTATTTTTAGATATGTAAAAGAGATTCCACACTAATTTTCTTTAAACTCAAATGCATTATGTTGGTTAAGGCTGAAAAAGAAATAAGAATTTTATTTAGGCTGTGCAGTTTGTTTAACATTTGTTGCAGTGGGAAGAATCATCATCTTTTTTTTTTTTTTTTTGATATCGCACAATGAACCAAGGTAAAGTAGGATACAGTCCAACAGTCCACAGAACAATCTAGATATTTGGCTTTACTGCAGAGCAGACAATAACAAACCCTTATAGTGCAGAGATGAAGGTGGTTTGTAGTTTGTTGAAAGGACAGTAGAGAAATTACACTATCAAGGTGTGCAGCACAATTCAAACTCCTGATATAGCTTTGTAGCAAACTAACACATATTAAACTAAGGCAACACATAACTCAAGGCAAGCAATTTTCTTAAACATTCGCAAATGTATATATAAGTACGTGTGAAGAGAGAAGAGACAGTGGACTCTAAGTTTATGTTTCTCTCATTCCTGACAGCCTGTCTTTCTTGGCATAGACACTTGGTATTACTATACACATAGTTGAAATACCCACAGGGACTATATTACATTTTGTGTTAAACAAAATGGAAAGCTTGAAGGTCATACTGTATTGAGCGCTGATTTTAGGTGGTAAAATCCAGTTTATAATGCTTGCCTAATGAATGACCTTGGACATGGTCACAATGCAAGATGAGCCTCTATAGGTTCTCCCATAAAACAAACACAAATAAACAAACAACTCAAATAAACTCCACAGGGATGACATTAGGCGTGAGCTCTCAGAAATCAAGTGGCCAGTTCAGCTATGCAGCATGAATTCTGCATTTATGAAACACCCACTTCAACAATCATCTGTTTGTCCGTCATATGCAGGAAGAGGGAGCTTGTTTTGGCATGGCCGTTGTGATTGTGTAATGCATTCTCTCTTCCCAGGATTTCCCAGCGGTGGGAAGAAATTGTCTAGGATCCCATTGCGTTTTTCATTGGTGCCATCTGTGTTTCATTAAATTCCATTTCTATGTTGTTATGCTCCAGTGCACCCCATTACAGTTACATTCACATCTGTGCAATTCCATTGTCCTCTATAATTCTGTACTCTTAACCTTTGTTTACATCCTCTCCATGGCCCATGAGACCACCCCATTCTGTTGCTCAGAGATATAGTGAAGTCCATTTGGATAAAAGTGTCCACCAAATTATTAAATATAAATGGATTGTAGATGAGCTGGACAGTTTCCTATAGCTGACAGCAGGATCAAGTAATGCTTATTACTTTGCAAAGGCCTCTTGGGAGAAATGACAGGGAGATTTTTGGACACAAAGAAGTCTAAATGACAGTAAATGACACTATTATAAGGATCCTCTTTTTAAAATGCCTTTTTAAACCCTGACTAGACTATTATCTCTGCACTTTGATGCAAAAATATTATGAATTTATTATTAACAATAAATGAAGAACAGCAGGGAATAATCTTTATCATATCAGCAATAATGCACTAACAAAGTAAGGATTTAAATTGGAATGGAACTGGGTATTTCCAGAGGTCAGATGAAGATCAGTCTGCTTTTGTTTTTCTGGCTAGGTTGGTGTAACAGTAAGGAATCCTCTTACTTAGGACACGGACTATTAAATCCTCAGGAAACTTTTGGACCATCACCAAATACACTGTCTTTGTTCAGTGAGACCTTCAAAGCTCATTAATTAATTAGTTTCTGTAGGTATTTCTCCTAGGTATGAGTGAAACAAATGAGGCACTGTGCTTGGGGAGATCACTCGAGTCTTCTGGTCCTTCAGTTGTGGGGACAGCTGTGCATGCTCTCCCCAAATGGCTCATGGGAGACAGATTGCCCCAGAAATCACATCAAGCCCTCCTCCCACTCTCATCCTCACCACTCTTACGTTTCAGATTTTCCCAGGAACTGCTCCTTTCTGTTTCTCTGATTCTCTCTCACTTGTTCTCGGTCTCTCCACCCTAAGCTGTGAGAGAATGAGCTCCTTGACAGATTCTGAGTGCAGTGATTAAAGATCAAGAGCTTGACAGCAGCGAGGATGTGCATAGCTCATCCTTTGCCTACGGCATCATTACCATCTTTGACAGCTGGAGTGAACGCACCAGAGGCAGCAGCAGCAGTGGCGAAGCTTTTCAGGCATCCGAGCCTTGCCTGTTACCATATTTACTGCCCAGTTGCCTCCTAACAGGAATTGCGAGGAAGGGCAGACAGGTAGACACAGACATAGCCAGAAAGAAGTGAAGGGATCTACCAAACAAGTGGACAGTGAGGAGAAAGAGGAAGGGAGAGAAGGAGGGAGAAACAGTGTTGGCTGCACACATTGGGGATTTGTGAGGGGAAGGCGGGTAGAGAGTGTGGGCTGGGTTAAACGGCACTTAAAAGGCGCCGACTGTGAGGATTGCAAGCCTGAGTGACAGACAGCCAGGCGGGGAGCAAGGGGGAAAGAGGGAGAGAAAGGGGGTGAGAGAAAAAGAAAGTGAGGAGTCAGAGAGAGAGAGAGAGAAAGAAGCACTGCACAGGAGTCTCCAGTGGCGTGTCCACCTACTGTTTGAGACGCAATTCTGTGGAGCACTCTGCAGTAAAGGTTTATTATCACCTTGCCCTCTTCTTTGGAATTTCTTTGCACTTTTCTAACTCTTCTGTTCTGTGGTCAGACACCCACAATGTACTTGGGCATGTTACTGCTGGCTCTGTTCGGAGTCAGCATGGCTCTAAGACCTGAATGGGAGCCTGGGACTTACCCTGAAACAGAAAGGGGGGCCAGGCAGTTTGTGGATGACTACAACAGTACTGCAGAGCAAGTTATGTACTTCAGCACAGAAGCCAGCTGGACGTACAACACCAACCTGACGGACTACAACTCCCAGCAACAGGTACGGCCCGCCGTGTGACCCAAACGTATTGTGGATGTAGTCATTTTTGTAATCCACGGGAAAGCTAACACAAATGTGCATACTGTTCAAGGAATGAAAGGTGTCGGACATTTTGGGCTTTGTGGGCAGATCCTGAGCCTTAGAGGTTTTATGGAAAATGCCCTCTTTTATGGAACATGCCCCCTTTTTATAGAAAATGCCCTCTTTGTCACAGCCCCTGCTATGATAATGTTCCATTCTGGCTTTCAAAACCAACATGATGCAATTGCTAGCCATGAAATTACACATATTCATGTCTCCTCTGCAAGTGACTGCAGTTCTTATCACTAAAATGATGTGACATGTTTTGAAGGACCCTGAGCTTGTGAATAGCTTTTAAGGAATGAAAACAGCCAGTGTCTTTTTAAACATGTTAAGAAGAGAGTAATGGAACTTAGACCAGTCTAGACATCTGTTTTGTATATGTTTCACAAAATAAATTGCAGAAGCAACTCAGTTTGCAGTGTTGTCATGCTCTGATAGCAGGGACAGTCAGTGACTGTCAGTCTGTTTGGCAAAGTAATGCTTAGCTGTAATGATTGCCACTATCCAGTATAAGAATGCCAATGTACATCTCCTATAGTTCTAGAATGTTCTAGATCATAGAGAGAGGACAGATGCTGGGCTAGCCTTACCGAACTACTACTCACCCCTACACACACCCAGACACACCAGGTATCTCTTCATGGAGCCTTTCTGTACCAGACAGCTGTCCTAACAGTATTGCGCAGCACTAGCTTAGCTGCGCTACGCCCAGCCTCACCATGCCCAGCCTTGCCACACCCAACCATGCTATGCCCAACAGGTGTGACCTCAATCTGATCTTAGTCGGTTGTCCTTGAGGTTGACCTGACACACCCGAGCACTTCTTCAGGACTAGGCCTGAGAGCAGAATTCAAGCAGACCAGACCCGGCCGAGATGTGCGGCTTCCCTGGTGTGACATCTGTTGTTCCAGGCACATCAAACGACGCGATCAAAGTGCCTCTGTACCGGGGTGGCTGTATTGGATAGGCCTGGCAGAGGGGTGTGTCCCTGACCAAAGCCAACTGGGATCCATGCTGGGTTGCTGGCTTATGGAAGCAGTAACAACCAGCACTCACATTCCACAGATAGCCAGCTACTCGGTCTGTGCACTGAGGTTAATTTTTGCGGTCTACGAATTGAAGTAGCATATGTAAATGCACAGAGAGGTTGTCACTAAAGCCATAGTAAAGCTTTTAAGGGGAATTGGGCTGAAATGGTTTATCTTGTTCAGTGTGTCATCAACCGATCTAGCAGGTGCTGATCAGATGGGCAAGATAAGGGAGGGCAAGGGACATGAAAATAAACAAAACTGATGCACACCCATGCTGCATACACTTGAAGGTCAACAGTGAAGCAAAGTGGTCATAATGTCATCTCCAGAATGAGCGGTGTGAACAGGGCCAACCAGTGCATCAGATTAAACTGCACAGCTTGCTTTAGTCAACAAGACTTTTAATTATCCTCTAAAAATAAAGGAGGGACAGGGGGAGAGAGAGACACAGAGATTCAAAAATTTGACATGGTAGGTCATGGAGAGGTGCAATGGGGTGTAAAACGGGCACCAACCAAATCAGGTCCATTTAATTCAGTTTCTTAATTTACGTGGTTGAACACTGACCTCCACCCTTTCAGAGACAAGTCATTTCAGAGACAAGTAGAGTCCAAAACAGAGATGTTCTTAAATACACCTTGGAGTCCTCATTCCATATCAGAGAGTCTTTCTCTTCCACTGTCACCCTTGCTTATTTACGGACTGGGCAGGGATCTCGGTAAAGCTACTTTCTGACAATATCTGATTTGAAAAAGTGATGTACAAATCCATTTAATCTGATTTTATACCATCCACTGTTAGATATTCCATTCTTTTATGCATTACATATGTAGTAATTTTATGTATGTAGCATTTTATGCATTATATATGTAGTAAGTTGTATACCATTGTTGAACATGTGCACAGGTCCAGGCGTCCATGGAGGAACAAGCATTTGTGGAAGCTTGGGGAAAGAAGGCCAAGGAGACCTTTAATGAGACCCTCATGGACACCTTTAACCCAGAGCTGAAGAAACTCATCTCCATGATCAACGTACTGGGACCTGCCAATCTCCCCACAGCTGAGAGAGAGAGGGTTGGTCTGCATGTTGCTTTCTAAACTAGAGAGAAGCTTTGGCCTGTGCTTATTACACAAACTAAAGATGTTTAGTATAACAATTAATACTATATTCTACAATCAATGCTATATACTAAAATCAATGCTATATACTACAATGCTAAGTGTTTTGAATAACACACTACACATGCCTGTGCGCATGCGCACACATACACACACACACACACACACACACACACACACACACACACACACACACACGCAAACACAATTTAATTCAATATTGTATATAAAAGTGTCTTATGCATGGTCCTGTAGTTGAAAAGAAACCAATTAACATACTCTTTTTTTTTTTAGTACAATGCCATTTTGAGTCGGATGGATAACATCTACTCCACAGCAAAAGTGTGTCCCAAACCAAAGGAGTGCTGGTTATTGGAACCTGGTAAGCAAACACCCACAGCATTTCATAAACCTGATAACCTTTAACCTAATATGCAATGCCTCTTGCTCTTTTTTGATTTCTTATCTTTCTTGTGTCTCTGAGAATCAAACAAGAAAGTAGAATTAGGCGACATGCAAAATCACTTACTACACACATAACGGACGCAGGAGAAATGCACGAACCAAGCAGGAAAGAAACAACAAAGGGGATAATGGATTCCTGACATGTGCTTCCTAACAACATCTAAGTGGGGGAAGACAAACAACACAAGCCAGCATTTCCTTTGTTTAGACAGTCCTAAATGTATGATGGGCTTCCATCCCACTACAACCATGCTTATGATGAAGGCTTCCTTCCAAAGTTTTCACCTCTTTGTTTATTTTCCAGATAATATTCTATTTTGCAATGGCCATCCATTTCACTTAAAGCACTCAAAATGTCACATTGTTAGAATATTTTGTCTGATTTATTCAGCATACATTTATTAATGAAATGATCTCCCAGCTTCTTTTTTTCCCCTGTGATATCTTCAATATTCATGCATCGTCATGTGTGCACAAAAGAGAAGAGCACAGCATAACCACTGCAGCTCACACACACACACACACACACACACACACACACACACACACGCACACACACACACACACACACACACACACACACACACACACACACACACACACACTGTTTCTCACTGGACTGTGTCATGTTGCATGTTACCAGTGTAGTGGACTTCTTCACAAGGTATGATGAAAATGACCTGTCCTTTGTACTTAGAACACAACTGTGTAAAGACTTCCAGTGTAAATACAACTGGAATCAACTAATAGTGTAGTTTCATTTTTTGACACTTTTTAGAATATTTGCAAGTTTTCACGTTTCTTGGCATTCCTTGAAAAAATGCCTCTGCTTTGTTATTACTTTCTTTTGCAGTTTTTAATGTAATATTGCTTTATTTGCATTCACAGAGCTGACTGAGATTATGGCTAACTCCCGAAGTTACAAGAAGTTACTGTATGCCTGGGAGGGCTGGCACAATGACTCTGGAGTGCCACTCAGGACCCTCTACCCTGAATTTGTGCAGCTCAGCAACAAAGCCTCAACTATGGATGGTGAGAATATTATTCTCTATGGAGAGAGAGTATGACAAGCTCTGAGAGACTCATTGGAAGACAAAGGGAGGAAGAAGAAGAATAAAGTAGAAGAATCTAATGCAACATTATGTTTCCATGATCTTTGCAGGTTTTCCAGACACTGGTGCTTATTGGCGCTCGTGGTACGAGTCTCCGACCTTTGAGAAGGATTTGGAGAACCTCTTCAAACAGCTGCAGCCTCTTTACTTGAACCTGCATGCCTTTGTCCGCCGGAAGCTCTATGACTTCTATGGCCCTAAGTATATCAACCTTAAAGGCCCCATCCCTGCCCATCTGCTTGGTCAGTTCCTGCTCTGTGCAGTGCTCATCATGTGTATCTCTACAGCTTATGTGTAACACAGATGATCTTTACAGAAAGGTTCTGATGTAAGTTGTGTGTGTTGGTCCTCTGTAGGGAACATGTGGTCACAAACCTGGAACAACATCTATAGTATGATGATTCCTTTCCCTGATAAGCCCAATGTGGATGTGACCCAAAACATGGTTGCACAAGTAAGCTAATGATGGTTGCTGATCTTCCAGTAGATATTAACCCTCCTGAAGGTCTTTCTGAAGCATTCAGCTTTAATTTATCTGATGAATCTGGTTAATGCCCTTTAGGAAATCATAATTAGCTTAATCAAGCATGTTTAAGAGTTTGAAATAAGCCCTTTAGAAGAACAGACATCCTGCAGCCCTCCATGATAATTATGTGAATATTGAAGTGAATATTAGAGAATGACTAATTAAATGTGTGTTCACAGGGCTACAATGCAACCTACATGTTTGAGGTGGCTGAAGACTTCTTCATATCCTTGGGTCTGGAGAAGATGCCCTTCAACTTCTGGAACAGATCTATGTTGGAGAAGCCTGACGATGGCCGAGATGTCGTCTGCCATGCCTCTGCCTGGGACTTCTACAACCGTGAGGACTTCAGGTGACAAATATGGGGTTACTTGTGGTATGCAGAGGGATTTCCAGGAAGCAAAGAGAATATTTATGTTCAGAGGTATTGCCTCATAGATATTCTAATCATATGTGTATTATTTACATTTTTCAAGACTGTGAGCTAGTTTGTTACTTTGGTGGCAACTATCCTGATATCATTGCCTGTGACAGGATTAAGCAGTGCACTACAGTGACTATGGAGCAGCTGTTCACTGTGCACCATGAGATGGGCCATGTGGAGTATTACCTGCAGTACAAAGACAAGCCAGTCAGCTTCAGACGTGGAGCCAATCCTGGTTTTCATGAGGCCATTGGAGATGTGCTCTCTCTTTCTGTCTCTACACCAAAACACCTGAAGACCATTGGCCTGCTGGACACACTTGTTGATGACAAAGGTAACTAGAAAGATATAATCAGTGTTCAATTGATCATTGTCTATGATGTGGTTAGAAGGACTGATTTCATTGAAAAATGCATTGACATTCTAGAGACTGACCTCAACTACCTGTTGAAGATGGCTTTGGAGAAGATAGCCTTCCTTCCTTTTGGTTATCTCATCGATCAGTGGCGCTGGGGTGTGTTCAGTGGACGTACGCCCCCTGAACGTTACAATGCAGAGTGGTGGTACCTGAGGTGTGTTTTTCAGGTCTACAACAACTGCCTGTACCTTTGTTTGAAACTTGATTAGGGAAGAAAAGCACAGAGATTGCATCCTATTACTATTTGTTTCTTGCACACACTGCAGCAACATAACAAAATGAAAATCAGTATGTTTGTTTACCAATTAGCAAATAGTAGAGATCAAATTATATTTCCTTATAGGAATATAATTAAATAATAATTTAAACACTATGGTTTACAGGACAAAATATCAAGGTATCTGTCCACCAGTCAGGCGGACAGAAGAGCACTTTGACCCTGGGGCAAAATATCACATCCCAGGAAATACCCCCTACATCAGGTGAGATTACAATCTAATGACACCACTTATTAATGTCTTTAATATCTGACTGCATTATATCAAATCCCTGTATTTTTGGTTACTGTCTTCATGTATCATTTGATTCCACTGCCTCATTCATTGCCTTGTAGGTATTTTGTGAGCTACATCCTTCAGTTTCAGTTTCATCAGAAGCTTTGCCAGGAGGCCGGACACACTGGGCCCCTGTACAAGTGTGACATTTACAATTCCAACCAGGCTGGGAACATATTACAGTAAGTACTAAACAATCAAGTGTAGCCCAAACAGACCAGACACTTTGCTGCCATTTTTACTTTGCTCACAAGGCAAAGTGTACCTGTGGTATTTTTCTTCTGCTTTTTGTATGGCATAGAATACTTTTTCATGTGGGTTTTCTTTGACTGTTTGACAGAAAAGTCATGAGTGCTGGGTCATCTAAGCCCTGGACGGAGGTGCTGCAGGAAGCTTTGGGCACAAACAAAATGGACGCCAGTGCTCTGATGCAGTACTTTGGGCCTATCACCACCTGGTTAGCAGAACAGAACAAGCTGACCAATGAAACGCTGGGGTGGCCTGACTTTGACTGGATGCCACCTGTCCCAGATGGCTATCCAGAAGACATTGGTAAGCCTGAGTGCAAAAGGGAAAGAATGTTTATTAAAGACATAGTAGTAGCATTAGACACTTCCTGTTGCTGAGTTGTACTTTTAGTAAATTCAGATGTTCTTTACTCCCAGCAGACAAAATAACAGATGAGACACAGGCAAAGCTGTTCTTGGCTGAGTACAACACTACAGCGGAGAGAGTCTGGAATGCATACACTGAGGCCTCATGGGCCTATAACACTGACATCAATGAAATAAACAAGCAGATTATGGTGAGCTTTAAGTCCGTTTCTATATATAGTCCCTCTGTCTCCAGTCATTCTCTGCCTCTATACATGTGATCAATTTGTATCACCAGCTGGAGAAAAACCTGGAGATGGCTACACACACAAAGACCTATGGATTGCAAGCCCGCAATTATGACACCACAGATTTCCAGGACCAATCAGTGAAGAGGATTCTAAAGAAACTCAGTGACCTGGAGAGGGCTGCACTCCCTGATGCTGAACTGAAAGAGGTGAGAGCATGAGAGAGAGAGAGTTCATTAAATTGAAGTAACACTCCTGTAGTGTGAGATAGTGTGAGATTCTAAATGACTTTTTGAAAAAACGTTGGTGTTTTTTGGGATATATGAATATCAATAGGACTGAGTGACAGGCAGCGGGGTTGACCAATTCTGTCTTTTTTCTCTCATAGTACAACAACTTGTTGGCCTCTATGGAGACCACTTACAGCATAGCTAAAGTCTGCAAAAAGGATGGTACATGTCTACCTCTTGATCCAGGTGAGTTAACTTCAATACAATATACATATGCTTGCATAAACAATATTTACAATGCAGGTCAAGTATAATCTAAATATCCCAGCTGTCCAGAAGTCTTTTTCTGACCATTTTTAGGGCATAACATCTCTTATAAAACATATCGGTTCCACTGTGTTTAGAATAAATCTTTACAATGTAAAATGTTATTGATTTATACCTGTGCTTAGGATGGTTACAAAATACTCAAAACGTCTTGCAGAAACTACATAACAGCAGCTGTTCTAGTCATCACAGGGAATCTCCACTTTCCCCAAATAAATCAAATCAAGTCAAATTTATTTATATAGCGCTTTTTACAACAGATGTTGTCACAAAGCACTTAGACATGTCTGAGTCCAAGCCCCCAATAAGCAAGCCAAGTGGCACGGGAAAGCTCCCTAGAGCATGAAGAAACCTTGAGAGGAACCAAAACTCAACAATGGTCAAATAGCTAACAGATGTTTGATATTTTCTACAATGAGTCTACTGATGTCCTTGCACGTGAAAGCCAAATATGTTCAGTCTTATACCATTCACTCATAGCATTCGTCTGCATCATTCTGACAGTTTGGTCTCTTTTTTATCTTTTTAGACCTGACTAAGATCATGGCTGAGTCCAGAGACTATGAGGAGCTGCTATTTGCCTGGCAGGGTTGGCGCAATGCTTCAGGAAGACAGCTCCGCCAGAACTACAAGAGATACGTGGAGCTTGCCAACTTAGCTGCACAGAGTAATGGTAATGGAAGACCTCTCAAGATTAAAGCTCCCTTTGTGGGGACAGGTCCTGCACGAAAAGCTGCAAAGGTCCCACAAGAAATGTTGTAAAGCTCCAAACATGAGAACTTGATAAGTAGGAGAACTAGGAAAATCTGGATTTACCAGAAGTCCATTCAATAGGCTACGCAATAGATTGTCATGATGTGGACTACTCCCCAGTTAACTTACCAGTCAAGTGCACATATTTTGTTATAATGCTTAAGCACTTTTAGTACACATTAAACACAAACACTTTGCTCCCCTTGACTCATCACTCCCCTACCTACAGGACATTCTGACAATGGGGCATTTTGGCGCTCTTTGTATGAGACACCCACCTTTGAGGAGGATCTGGAGGCATTATGGAAAGACCTTCAGCCACTCTACCTCAACCTCCATGCTTATGTGCGCAGAGGCCTGTTCAAAAAGTATGGACACAATCACATCAACCTCCAAGGACCAATTCCTGCACATTTACTAGGTAAGAATAGAGCTGTCAGGCACATATAACAACACTATGAACACCAGACAACTGTGAGAGAAATATTTGGCCTTTATGTTCTAATCATTCCAATTATTTAAAAGCCCATGCACAAATTTCATTTGTTTGTTTTTGACATCCCAAAATTATTTATGCCGATTCAAACAGACCAAAGTAATAACTATGTGCTGATACGTAAAAGCTGTAAGGATTCATATCAGGTTAATAAATACATTATTTAATTTGCTCCCCATGCATTAGCCATCATTTGGTGGAGTACAAACAAATTTCTATTTCTTCATTTGGACTTTAAGCCTTCAGAGTGAATCTGAGTGAAGCTTGAATATATATTTTTTTATATTTCCCCAGAAAGCACATTAATATTCCATTGCTGTTTGTGGCAATGGCATAGGAAATGGCAGGATTTAATGTGCTTTCAAAACCATCAAGCGTGTGTGTGTGTGTGTGTGTGTGTGTGTGTGTGTGTGTGTGTTGGAGTGCGTGTGTATACATCTACATGTTCAATACATATCTGTGTGTGAGTGTGTGTGGACACATGTGTACTTCCACATGACTAAAGATGCAGGGGCTTCAAATTCCAAGCCCAGCAGTTCATCTTGATCTCAGTGCCAGTGCACTGAGTCACTGACCCATTTCCCCTTTTTGACTCTATTCTTGCATTCTACTCTCAGGGAACATGTGGGCCCAGACCTGGTCTGGCATTATGGACCTGGTTATACCCTACCCTGATGCCACACAGGTAGATGTCACCCAAGCCATGTTAGTCCAGGTAACTATAAACATCACTATTCTCAAAAGGAGTCTGAAATTAGATTCTTCTGTCTAGTGATAAAAATACTGCCACCAATCATCCTATGGTAGAAATGTTATATGTAACACTGAGGTCATTGGCAACTTGGTTTCTTTCCCCCAGAAATGGGATGCTCATCGCATGTTTGAAGAGTCTGATCACTTCTTCACTAGTCTGGGCCTGGAGCCCATGCCTAACGAGTTCTGGAATAAGTCCATGCTGGAGAAACCCACAGGCGGCCGGGAAGTGGTGTGCCATGCTTCTGCCTGGGACTTTTACAACCGCAAAGACTTCAGGTATGTGGTATTGAAACAAAATCAAAGGGAAATGTTTGTTTCACTATAGAATAATACACCTAATAAAGTACTTTTAATCAAACAGTTTCAGAAGACATTAGAGTTCCTTGAGACCCAGCCAATGAAAAAGCAAAACACGTTGATCATTTCTTTAAGCATTTACAATATTAAACAAATCTCAAAAATGGCTCTAAACTCTTCCCTGCCGAGTAAAAAGAACAATAAATTAAACAACAGTTCTTCTTTTCAGTACCTCAATTGCTTTGAATTTCCTCTTGCCTTGTTAGGATCAAGCAGTGCACGGTGGTGAACATGGATGACCTCATCACTGTGCACCATGAGATGGGGCATGTGCAGTACTTCCTGCAATACAAGGACCAGCCCATCTCTTTCCGTGATGGTGCCAACCCTGGGTTCCATGAGGCCATTGGTGATGTTCTGGCCTTGTCGGTGTCCACACCCAAACACCTCCACACCATTGGCCTGCTAGACAAGGTGGAGGATAACCCAGGTAAGTTGGTTGGTTGCTAAATAACCCAGCTGAATATAAGTATGTGTCTCATCACAATGCCTTTGTGCAGATTTTAGGACTTTGATATCACATCATGCATCCCCCCTCTGCCATGTGTTTGTCTAATTTAACACAAAAGACGGGTCATTAGTTAGGTAGGGTGGTATGAGCAGTGACCCCACCCCCCCCACCCCCCCAAAGTTGACATAAAACCTATACCACTGCTGCTGTTACAACAAAATGCAGCATAGCAAGATCAACATGACTGATTCTGGTGTAACTCACCCCACAGAGAGCACCATTAACTTTCTGATGAGCATTGCCCTGGATAAAATCGCTTTCCTGCCATTTGGCTACCTGATGGACCAGTGGCGGTGGAAGGTGTTTGATGGTAGGATATCAAGTACAGAGTACAATAAAGAGTGGTGGAACCTCAGGTGAGAAAAGCCTGTTCTGTAAGCAATCTACTACTTTATAACTGGCTTGCTACAAAACCACATATAATTCTTCCTCCAGGCTGAAGTACCAGGGTTTGTGCCCACCCGTGCCTCGCACGGAAGAGGACTTTGATCCTGGGGCGAAGTTCCACATTCCTGCCAATGTACCCTATGTCAGGTACACATTTAAAACAGTTCAAAACTACACAATAAAAGTAGCATGGTCTCTCATTTGTCATCCAGGCAAAACTCCAATAATTTGCCAGAAGGGAGCATTTATATGAGAGCTGATCTGAGGAAGCCATTGTTGTTGTTTTTTTTCTGAATTAGGTACTTTGTCAGCTTTGTGATTCAGTTCCAGTTTCATAAAGCACTGTGTGAAGCTGCTGGCCATACTGGTCCCCTTCACAACTGTGACATCTATCAGTCCAGAAATGCAGGCCAACTCTTGGGGTCAGTACACCATCTGCTGCATAGGTCAATAAATAAATAAAACAAATAAATAAGAAAGTAATAGATAAAGAGGGAAATTTAGCAGATTTTATCATCTTTTTTCTCTATCTTAGCTTTTTATACTTTTTATTCTTAATTATCCACATATGATAATTAAGAATATGCATATTCTAGCATGGGTGCACAAAAACAGAGTCACAGTTTACTGTCAGCAGATGTCAGTGTGAATGACACTGTATCCCAAAAAACAATGCTTTCTTTTTATTAATGTTAGTGTCCCTATCTGTGTAGGGATGTGATGAAGCTGGGCTTCAGTAAGCCTTGGCCAGAGGCAATGATGATGATCACTGGCCAGCCCAACATGTCTGTGCAGCCTCTAATGGAGTACTTCCAGCCCCTCACCCACTGGCTGGAAAAGGAAAACCAAAGGAACGGTGACATCCTTGGCTGGCCAGACTATGACTGGATGCCACCCACAAGTGAGTCTCTTTTGTCTGGAGACTGAACTTTCCTGATGACACTTATGTGGCTGTTGTAGTAAATTAGACAAAAAAATAAATAATAAGCCTTCTTTAGGTGGCCACCATTATCTATTTTGGATGATAGGACAAAAACCAGTGAATTGGTAGTAGGGGGTCCAATTGCTCTGGTACTCTGCCAGAATATTCATGGACTGCAGACTTTTAGATTGTCCTTTACTTTATTCGGCAGCAGGTTAGTTTCATTTAAAGTTTTAACCATAAAAGTTCACCGAAGGCTCAGAGCCCAGTCTCCCAACTGCTTTATATGTTACAGACTACATGCAATACGCAAGGACTCAACCCAAATGGACCCTCATGTTCCTTACAATTCAAAATTAGTTATACTGACCACAACTGACTTTTCATTTTGGAGAGGCAGGACTTTCTGCTTCTCTTGCATCAGCTCACCAACCAGTCAGCACTCTTTTTAAAATGTATTTAATCTTTGTATCCAGGCAAGTCATTAAGAACAGTGGTTCTTAATGACAGTGGTGGCATGACAAGCAGCAAGAGCCACATGAGGGAAGTAAAAGGAAAGAAAATAGGAACTAGGAATTAGCAAAGCACACACGACGGTTTAAAAGTAGTTAGCAAAGAAACAGGTACAGATAAAATAAAAGTGCAATTTAAGCAATTCTTAAAATAAGAAATTGAAATGAATGTTTCCAATTTCAGTGTTTTTTTTTTGTTTTTTTTACAATGCATTCCAGTCATATGTAAATGAAGAGCAGCCAGAAGAAGGATTTGTTTTTGCAACTATCAGTTGAATATGAAGACCTAGTGTTGCGTTTAACAGATACTGGCTTTAACAGAGATTGTAAGTACAGTGGAGTCTGTACATTACGAGTGTGTAAAGATAATAATGTGGTGTGTTCTAAAAGGGGCATTTGTAAGCTTAAGGACACCATAAATCTGTAAACACCATCACCATAATCAAATTGAGGGAAAATAGTCACAAACCAGAGTAATTTTAAAAGAAGATTGTAAAAGAAGAATGGTTTCTGTAAAAAGCATATCTTGATCTAGTGTCCTATTGCCTAAAACCTGTTTGCTGTAGAAAAAAAGAAAATACACAGGTAAGTTTTATTTGTTACTTTTAGTGTAATACATACATTTCCAAAATTAGAGGGTAGATTATGGACAAGTGGTTAGAAACAATTCTATTTATTTATTTATTTATTTTTAACTCCATTAACCCCTTTCATTTTGCACTCACTTGCTGGCGCCTTGCTGCCGTTTTGCAGTCATTTGTGGATATAACAGGAAGAATAATAAGTGTCCTTGCTCCACATAACTGCATCTGAGTACACCCTAGACAATAGCTCCAGTTCTTATATTTCAAGGATATTGTTCAAATGGAAACCACAAACCAACCATGCTGCCTACTCAAGCAACTGTTTGCTACCACAAGAGTTCTGTCCTCTCTTAAAGGGAAAGGCTCATTAGTCTACCACTGTTCATTCTAACAGGAATTATAGGGGGCTCAGTCACTGCAGTCCCCTGCACTATGGGCCTCTGTGTGATCACCCCCAAACTTGATATACCTCAACCACCCCTCTACCCCTCCCAACCACCCCTCCACCTTAGTAAAGCCTTTTGTACTGTAGCTTCTCCACTTGTTTCCACTCATTTCTGTAGTCTACACTCATTTCTCTCTCAACTGTGTCCAGCAGGTGGTGTGGAGGTGGTAGAGGAGCTCAGCACAGTGAACTTCCTGGGTCTGAGTGTGGATGAAGCCGGAGCTGCCGCTGGCCAGTGGATTCTCCTGGTGCTGGGAATCGTTCTCCTCCTCTCCACCGCCTTCATAGGCTACAAATACAGGAAAGCCAGGCATCTACAAAACAAGTCTAGCTCCCAGGTGGAGCTCAAATAGGAGCCTTCAAAGAAGATATCATCTGGAGGCTAAAATTCCTGTGTGGTTATTTCTGAAAAAAAAAGAAAAACGTCCACCTTGCTTTAATGTGTCGTATATTTATTAATAATTTTTGGTCAAATTTATTTGACTATGCAATGAAGAATGACTGTTGTAATTTATTTGTAAAAATATGAACCTTGTATTTTAGTTGGGTAGAGAATGTTTTCACTTATTTGTTTGTAAAGTCTAAACTATGTGTGTGTTTTTAGATTGATTTTATTTCAAAATCCTTTATAGATGAAAAAAATAAGACTATTCAATTTTTTGACTTACCATTTCTGTGGTAAAAGGCCATTCCTCCATGTTTATGCATCACGTTTCTTATTTCAAGCATCATCTGGTAATAATTTAAAATGCTGTGTTCAAAATGATCCCTTACATTTAGATCATTTTCAATAGACCAGAATAATCTTCAAATGTACTGACAGTGTCCGAGACACTTCAGACTGCTTTTAAAACATTTGTGTAGTATACTATGCTATGCAGTACATACTGATATATTTATATATATCAAAGGTTTAAACACTTGTTTTTTTCTTTTTTATTTTGACTATTTTCTACATTAAAAAAACAGAAGGTAGCAAACCAATGAAATAACACATATGTGATTATGCTGTGAGAAACAAATATTGACTATTGGATTTTAGATTCTTTAAAGTAACTGTCCTTTACCTTTACTTGACAACTTTGTATGCTCTTGTTGTTTGCTTAACCATCTTCATGAGGCAGCTCCTTATGATGCTTTTTCATCAGTCTGGAAGACGTTCTCACATATGCAGAGCACATTTTTGATTCTATCTAGTAATATATTGGTGTCAAATGCTGCACTCAGATCAAGATATATAAGCAAAGAGATATAACCCTGGTCAGAAGCCAACAACAGGTTATTAACTACTTTAATCAGTGCGGTCTCTGTACTATAATGAGGACTAAACCCTGACTGAAAGACTTCATGTATCTGGTTCTGCTTCAGGTATGAGTTTAGCTGCTGGGCTTTCCTAGGATTTTGGAAATAGGTACGTAGCCAATGTGCAAGGAGGAGTTTATTAAATTTAGTAAAGGTTCAATTGCTTCAGGTAGAACTTCATTAAGAAAGTGTGTGAGCAGCAAATCTAGTAAGCAGGGAAGATTTTGAGCATGGGATCAGAGATGCATGTTCAGGTTTGGATAGTGTCAGGTTTCGTAGCACAGAGGCAGAGATGATTGCAGTAAAACAGGCTTGGTTTAATAATACAGGAATGATCCAAAGACATAGTCGCAAAACAGGCAGACTTCACAATCCAGACGCAGTAATCCAATGTGCAAGCAAAGAGCAAAATCGAGGTGAACAGGCATAAGTAAAAAACTAGGAAGACGGAGTAAATGCAACAGATAACATCTTGGAATAAATTTGCTTTGCAAATAAGACTTCACAATGAATGAATGAGCAGTATAGGATTATGTAGGGAAACACACAAGAGAAAATGAGACATTCTATCTTTCGAGTGTTCTGTTTGAATTGCGAATGTGGTCATTAACCCAAGGTACAGATTTTTTGCCCTACTTTCTTTTATTCCTCAGTGGAGCAACATCATTAAGTGTCCAGCAGAATACTGATTCTAAGCATTCAGTCATTTGATTAAGTTCTGTGGGGTTTAAGGGCATCCTAGTCACAAATGATAAGTCTGGGAGATTCACAACAAATCTAGGTACTGACGTGATCGTGCGTCTGGTATGATAGTGAGGTGAGGTTACTATATCGTGGCTCAATGTAGTTCAAATGAAATGAAGGAATGGCCTGAGATAGCATCCGACTGGGGTAGTAGAACTATGTTCTCTATGTCTACACCATATATATATATATATATATATATATACTTACACATACACACACAGATCAACTGCTTGGAAAGGTGATTTATGTGACTTTGAATGTGGCATGGTTGTTGGTGCTAGATGGGTTGGTATTTCAGAAACTGCTGATCTACAGGGATTTTAATGCACAACCATCTCTAGGATTTACAAAAGAATAGTCCAAAAAAGAGAAGAGTGGCAGTTCTCTGGGCAAAAAATGCCATCTTGATGCTAGAGGTCAGAGAAGAATGGTCAGACTGGTTTGATCTGACTGAAAGGAAACAGTAACTCAACCACTTGCTACAACCGAGGTATGCAAAGGTGCATCTCTAAACACACAACATGTTGAACCTTGAAGCAGCAGAAGACCACACCGTGTACCACTCTTGTCAGTTAAGAAGAGGCAGCTGAGACTACAGTTTGTGCAGGCCCACCAAAATTGGACAATAGAAGTCTGGAATAACATTGCCTGGTCTGACGAGTCTCAATTTCTGCTGTGACATATGGATGGTAAGGTCAGAAATTTGGCATAAACAACATGAAAACACGGATCCTGTCATGGTTGACCGGTCCCCTACAGGGGGGGACACGCCCCCGCCAGACCAGGACCGTACCACTCACCTTCCCCGCTCACAATCACCTGTCTTCTGACAGGAGACACCTGCGTCTCATTAAACATTACACGCATTTATACACCCACAGGTTCAGAGGGACAGCGCTGCACATTAGCGGTCAAGACCATACGAGCCTACTGGAGAGACCCTACTCCGCTCCTAAAAAGCCACTAGACTCGTCATTGCTGCTTTTGAAAAAATTCATAATAAAGAATCTTTTGAAGGAACTTTGCCTCTCGCTTCCTCTCTGCCACCTATGTCACAGATCCACCCTGTCTGGTATCAATGATTCATTATGCTGGTGGTATAATGGTGCGGTGGATTATTATTTTGTGTCCATTAATACCAACTGAACATTGTTTAAACAGTGTGCTCCAGTCTCACAAAGGAGGTACTGTAGCACAAATTCCTAAAAACATGCTGGCTAAGATAAGAAGGTGTTGCTGTGTATGGGGCTGCGTAGAGTCATACTGGCCAAAGTGCCCATTTTGGCCCCAGTCCACAGCTGAAAGCACCGATAACTGGACCTCGCAGCAATAGAAGAAGATGGCTTGGTCTGATGAATCATTTTCTTTTACATCATGTGGATGGTGCATATACATAGTTTACCTGGAGAAAAGATGTCATTAGGATGTACTAATGCCAGCAGAGGCAGTGTGATGCTCTGGGCAATGTTCTGCTGGGAAACCTCGGGTCCTGGAATTCATGTGAATGTTACATAAACATGGCTGCAGACACACACACCCGTTCATGTTGTATTCCCTAATAACAGCAACTTCTTTCAGCAGGATATTGCACCCTGCCACACTGCAAATGTTTTTTTCAGAAATGGTTTGAGGAACATAACTAAGAGATTAAGCATCCAGTTGAGCATAATGAAAACAGACATGATTCTTTTGATAATATTTTGGTGCCAGATACCACAAAACACCTTCAGAGATCTTGTAGAGTCCATGCATTTACATGTCACAGCTGTTTAGGCACTATGAGGGATATCGCTACCAGTTTATCCACATAAATGGAGACTTTTCAGCATACAATGTTAGCTATGGTGTCCCCCAAGGATCTGTTCTAGGGCCTCTGTTTTTTTCTTTATATATGCTACCTCAAGGCAACATTACATTTGCTAGTTTCTACTGCTGTGCTGATGATACTCGGTATATGTCTCAGCCAAACCAAAGGCCATATTTCATCTTAGTATTATTGAGGAATGTATAAGGATGTCAGATCCTGGATAATCCCGACAAGACAGAAGTGCTTCTGTTAGGTCCACAGACAGCTAGGACCTCATTCTCTAATTACTTAATAAACCTCAATGATCTCCCAATCACATTTTCTTCAACAGGTTCAATATTAAAGGCTGTACTGTCAGGCATCTTATTTAATACTTCCCATCTTAGGTAAAGGTGTAGATCCGGGGGTCCATTGGCATTGAGAGTTATGGTAAACTGGTTATGATGCTGTCACTTCACCTCTCTTTTGTCACTCACGTTTCTTGACTGAGAGTGGTGGAGTGCTGATGTTCCAGGGTGCCCTCATGCTTGTGGTTCCTTCTGGCTTGGACTCTGACATTTGTAAAGCTGCTTTGTGACAACAGCTGTTGTAAAAAGTGCTATATAAATAAATTTGACTTTGACTATATACATACAATATTTGGCAGGATTAGAAATC